>NW_027206378.1:0-205000 GCF_024711535.1 Dipodomys merriami
TTTTTACCATTGGTTGGATTTGATCTCACCATCCAAGTAACTCTTTGGTACCATGGGTGAAGGCGAAGCTTACTGTCCTTGACAAAATGAAATTCAGGCTAGAGTTCCCCTGGCCTGAATGGAGGCCCTGCAATGGAAAAGATATTTCTACACATATGTAATATAGGATATATACTTAGATAATTATGTTTGTTACATATTATGATTTTTATTATTGATTTTGTATTTATTTTTTATTTGATTCATTTATTTATTGAGTATTTTATTTAGTGTTATCATACACATATTTATTACATTTTGCACATCTATTATAAAATTATACACAATAATTTAGGACATTGACTCATTTTTCATTAAAACTTTTTGTGTTGAAACATGATACATAATTAAATGGCATTTGTAATAATCTTCACACGTTTAGGGTCTCTCTCAAGTATGAACTTTGTCTTATTTATCTTTGAACACGTTCCTATAGGGATTTCTTTAATGATTTATACTCAGAAGCGTTTTTTTTGGACAGAGAAGTTGTGGGATAAGATTGTAAGGGTGAGCCTAGAAATGTGCCTTACAGGTAAAGAGCTGGCTCAACATGCATGATGACGAGGGCTTGAATATTCAGTGCCACATACTCAGAAAAAGCCAGAAGCAGTGGAGTGGCTCAAATGGCAGAGTGCTAGCCTTGATAAAAATAAGCCCCAGGACTGTCATAAACAATTGGCCAGATGCGGGTGGCTCACACCTGGAACCCCAGCTTCTCAGGATGCTGAGATTTGAAGACCACAGTTCAAAGACAGCCTAGGCAAGGAAAGCCTGTTAGACTCTTATGTCCAATGTACCACCAAAAAAAAATCCTAGTGGCGCTGTGGCTCAAGTGGTAGAGTGTTAGCCTTGAGCTGAATTGCCCAGGGACAGGGCCCAAGCTTGATACAAGACACACAACTGGAAAAAAGTAAGGGTTAATCAAAGTACTTTTCCTATCTGCTAATTAGGAGAACGTTCCCTGGAAAATAAAAGCTGATGTAAACCAGAATTGGAGTCAGAGCTTAAGGTTGAAGTGTAACAGATCCACTTGCCCAGGCTCTCAGACTCTAGCATTATAACCTTGTGTGCTAAAGGGATCTGAATGGTCCAATGTTGAAAGGCTTAATATGCTCCCCAAGCCCTTTGTGATAAGCACTTGACTTGTATTGTCAGTGTCATTACAGTCCTAAACCTAGCAGAGCACCAGTAGCTTAAACTCATCAACCTAGCTAAGGAGGCTGAGGTCTCAGGATTACAGGGTGAAGCCAACCAGGGCAGGAAAGTCTATGACACTCTGACTTCCACTTCTGAAAGGTCAGGTGTTCAATAGTTTCTTATGTTTCCTTTGGTGATGAGAAATTACTTGAACTCTAAATGTTATTAGAATTCTTGTGCTATAGAAGAAGGAAAGAAACATCATTGACCCATCCAAGGTTCAAATGAAATTCTCAGGATTCAAGCCCTAGCCCTGTTAGCAGGGAGAACTCCAGTGTAACACTGTATTTAAAGGACAGAAAACAGTATCAAAAGCCAGGCTAGGTGGAGAGACCTAGGCTTGTAGGATTAGGAGGCAGAAGATACACACTCCACAGGGAAGTGAGCTGCAAACCACTTCATTATATTCATTCCAGACACATCCAGCAATGAGGGGAAACCTGAAATATTTGTTACAGTTACACCACGGTCAGGCTTTCTCAGCCTCTTCAAACGATGCATAACCTTCCTCCTTTAGGTGAAGGGAGCCTCAGGCTATCTTTAGGTTACCAATTGAGAGTCAGTTTAGTGAGAGAGAGGGCAGGAACAGAGTAGAAAAACCATGCTCTCTGTTCTTAGGGAGTGGATTTTTTACTCTACATCTGTCAGATTTGAAGGCCCTTCTTCTACCTCTGCCAGTCCATTCTCCTTCCTTCATTCTCCACATCATTAATGCAAATCCCCAGTCGAACGTCAGGCAGGGCCGTTTCTCTTCTATTTCCAAGCACCTGAGTTAGAACTTGGCTTTGCCTTCTTGGTTCTGGGGCCTTCATTCTGCCTGAGAAGTGAAAAAGAGACAGTCTTCCTGCTCTGTGGTTGTGTGAAGGTGATGCTGGTGTCCTGGCACACTGCAGAAGGACTCATGACTGGGAATTGTTCCCTTCTTTCCTCCTGACATCCAAGACCAGATTCATGTATCATTTTTCTATCTATCTATCTATCTATCTATCTATCTATCTATCTATCTATCTATCTATCTATCTATCTATCTATCTATCTATCTATCTATCTATCATCTATCTATCTGCCTGCCTGCCTGCCTACCTACCTACCTACCTATATATCTCTTTGACATTTCTTAGATTGAACTCAAGGACTGGGCATTGTCTCTAGCACTCTACTACTTGAGCCACAGCACCAATTCTGGCTTTTTCTCTGTATATACTACTGAAGAATAGAACCCAGGGCTTCTTGCATGCTAGGCAAGCATTCTCTCACTAATCCACATTCCCTGCCCCCTCATCTTTTTTTCTTAATGGTAGTTTTTACATAAGTATGCTACAGTTTGTGTCCTCAAGTGTAATTTTCTGAATACCGGTTATTTCTATAAACCCTGATCTTCTCTTCCCTTGCCTTATTTGTGACTGTTCCTGGATTGGCCTCATAATAAAATGTAACTATAGGCTGCTGAGAGCTGCAATGTGCATTGTATAAGGAGAGAGGCCTGGAACCCTGGAAGAGCAAAGCGATGGGGCTGAAATAAAAAGAATGATGCAGTATGCGTAACAAGCATATCTGAAAAATCAATCAGTATATGAAAGCAAAAGCTTTGCATACAGTCTGTTTGCACTCAAAGAATTAACATACACAAGTAAGAAAGTAGGGCACTGATACATAAACTTGGCCTTCTCTTTTTGAATTTTATTTTTTGGACATCTCAGTGCTTAAACTCAGGGTGCAATGTGTTCCTCAGCTGTTTTGCTCAAGGCTGAGCTTCTAATACTGCCATAGCTCTAGTTCCAGCCAACTGGTCGTTAATTGGACTTAAGCAACTCCCAGACTTTCCTGCCTGGTCTGGCTTGTGTTTCCTGCTAGGCTTTCTCTCCCAAAACTGGAGCTCTATCTTCTAGGCCACTACTCCACTTCTGGTTTTCTGGTGGTTTATTGGCAATAAGAGTTTCACAGACTTCCTGCTTGGGCTGGCTTTGTAAGGCGATCTCCTGAAGAGGATTCAAGCAGCTTTCCTCAGGGATTTACCAAGGAGCCACTCCACAAAAACCTTTAATCTAAATCTCAGGAGGTACTAGATAAAAATAGAAACGTGCAGATACTTGTAGTGTGTCCTAGATAGTTAAGGTTGGAGACACACAGCACATTTTATAGGCAAAAGGAGCAATGCAGACAGTATGACGATCGTTCCAGCTTTTGGTCCTCTCATCCTGAGACAGTAAATTCATTGCAGCTCAATGCTAAGTGACAGAACTGGCATGTCCTGTGGACATTTGCTCCTCAATCCTGTGACACTCATTTCTCACTTTTGTCTTCCAACCTGTGACCAGAGTGGAAGATGAGGAGAGAAAATCCTTCTCTGAGAAAGCAGCTATAAAGAACATTGGGTAGTCTCTTATAAGTTCAAACCATTGGAATGACCCACTAAGAAGTCAGATTGTCCAGATTAAAAAAAAAATTAAGAAAAGAAAGATGGTACCAGTGGCTTCTGACTGTAATCCCAGTTCCTCAGGAGGCTGAGATGATGTAAAGAATCTGAATTTGAATCCGGCCAGTGTAAAAGGAGCTCAGGGACAGCGCACAGGCTCATAGTTCAACCCCAGGACCTGCCCCCTCAAAAAGAGCCTGTATCTCCACGTCTTGGTCTATGTATGGATGTATTCCTACAGGTGAATCTCCAGAGTAAGAGTAGCTATGATGAATGGCACCAAGCGAGGAAATTTGTATTCAAAACTATGAGTTCATAACACAGAGGATGCTTTTATGACATTGCATGTTCAAGGGCTCCACTCACTGCTCCCAGTATAGCCTGAAGGTTGCTCTGCATCCCAGTCCTGCTGGAAGAAGTCTTTCTCATTGTCTGGACAGGCAGACAAAAGTCCTTAATCCTGTACAGCTGTGTAACAAGCAACTCTATCTGGGCCACTTAGTGAGGAGGAGTGTGGGCAGGCTCTGAAAGTCAAACGATCTCTCTCCCAAGTGCTCTATTTTGACAGGAAACCTTCATTTATGCCACCTCCCATGGAAGGCCAAGTTCTGTGCACTTATACTGCCTTTGTGAGACTATATTCTGATGTTCAGATACAGGGCTCAATATAATTCAGGAGTCCTTCTGGCAAACAACTAGGGCACTTAACCTAATTAAATGTTTCATAACCTGCGATGATGGGCCTATGATGCCTCTCCTAGCTTTCCGGAAGCTTTGGAAATCCAAGAACATCTCAGATATCACAAAATTTCCTGTCATCTAGGGCTGGTGAAGCGCATCAAGTTTTGAAACCTTTGACCTCTCCTAGTTGGGCCCTGAGAGGCTAAGTTTTGTGGTTAAACCCAGGGCGTGGGTGCTGACCATGATCTCAGAGCAGAAGTCTACTGCCTTCCCATTTTGTGTCACAGCTTCACTTCTACTTTCTGTGTGTGTTTGTGTGTCAGTAAGCGAACGCACGTGGGAGTGTGTATGTGCATACACTAGTCCTGGAGCTTGAACACAGGACATGAGCACTGTATCTAGTTTCTCTTGTACAAGGATTGCCCTCTCTTACTTGAAACACAGAGCCATTTCAGGCTTTTTCCTAGTGATTTGGTCCAGAGTATTCAAGCCTAGGGTTTCATGTATGAAAAGCACTCTACCCCTAAGGTACATTCTCAGCCCTCTACTTCAGGTTTGTTAATTGGCTTATGTCTTTTTTGTTGTTGTCAGTTGTATGAGTTGAAGTCTGGTTCTGGGTGCTGTCCCTGAGCAATTCAGCTCTAATCTTGTGCTCTACCACTTGAGCCACCGGTTTTCTGGTGGTTCATTGGAGCTAAGTGTCTCACGGACTTTCCTGCCCAGGCTAGCTTTGAACCATGATCCTCAGATCTCATCCTACTGAGTAGCTAGGATGATCAGCATGAGCCACAAGCACCCAGCTTCCACTTCACGTTTCTTAGTGATGAATTGGAGATAATAGTCTCATGGGACCTTTTGTGTCTGGGATAGTTTGGAACCCAGATACTCTGGTCTCAGCTTCCTGAGAAGCCAGGAAGACAGACCTTGGCGATACAACCCTAGGCTGTGGCACTCTGCTGCAAGAGGTTCCTTGGCTACACGTGGTGGAGTGCTGGCCATGAGTCCAAGAGGTAAGGATCATCGCCTAGACCCTGAGTTCAAGGTTCATGACTGAGAAAAAAACAAAACAAAACAATTGTCCGCAGTAGACAACTCACTAGTCTTCATTAATACATAATTTTGTCCCTGCCATGGGGACATATGTGAGCCTCAATATTCTTGTCTGCCTAATCATCCAAGTTGTGGAGCTATTACAAGGGCAAGATGAAAGAATGCACCCTTTGAAGCACAAAACACATTACACTCTTTACAGTATTCAGCACACAACATCCAGTGAGACTCATCACCCAGCACCCAATGCAGGACTCAGAACACTGCACCCTGTGAAGGACTCAGCACATAGCATCCTGAGCAGGACTCAGCACACAGCACCACACGAAGGACCCAGCACCTCAGGAAGAACTCATCACATAGCTGTATCCCACAAGATGTCATTAGTATTGGGTGCTTTCATCAGTATCACCATTTTTTCAGAAACACATCACAAACTGCACAAAGTTCACATCTAATCATTGAGATTGGTGGGGGTTTTTTTTGGGGGGAGGGAGTCAGCCATAGGGATTGCACTAAAATGTTGAAGGTACTGTCCTATGAACTTTTGCTTGAGCCACAGCACAGAATTTCACAGACATCCTGCCAGGGCTGGGTTTTAAACCCATCAGTGTGAGATCTCAGCCCCCGAATATCTTGATGACAGGGGTGAGCGAGGCAGCAGCATGTGGTTCTGTGGAGCTGGCTTGCAGTGGCATACCTCTGGCTAAGTCAGGTTAGATGGCAGCTGTCAGCACCAGACTCATGGCTTGCTCTGTGATGAGGTATTTGAAGTCCTATACTTATAGAGTTGCATTCACAACATTCAATCATATTTTGGTGCCAGTCCTGGGTCTTGAGTAAGAGTCTAGACACAGTCCCTATGGTTTTGCACTCAAAGCCAGTGCTCAAGTGCTTGAGTGACAGCACAACTTCCGAATTTTTATATGCATGTGGTAGTGGAGAATCGAATCCAGGGCTTTGTATGTACAAGCCATCACTATACAACTGAGCCCCAGGAATGACAAGTGTATAAACAAATAAATATATAGATTGACATATATACGTATATATATATATATATATGTATACATATGTATAAAATAAGAGAAAGTTGTCTGTATATTATGAAATTACATATATTACTAGTAATTATTGACAAATAAATTATTCCTTCAAGTTTTAAGTATCATGGTTGAATATATAACAAGGTATTAATTGAAAATTAGTCAAAGTAGTATAATTATTGTGTATAATTTTATAGTATACTCATACACTACTAATTTAATGGTTACTTTTATAACATTCCATTTGTATGGATGTATATTGGCATGCATTTCTTAGAATCTCCCAACAATCATTAGTGGAAGTCCCAGGATTCGACCTCCAGGCCTAAGTTGAAGTTTCGGTTATGGCTTCCCTCATAGCCAGCCAAACGCAAGATCATGTACACTTTCTGGGCCTTTTAATTTAAGCCCAGGATTGTCAGAATGCAAAGGGGAAAAAATGTAAGACCATGTTATTGAACTTCTCTGTTTTATCCTTCTCCTTTTTATTTTTTGCCAACCCCGAGATTTGAACTTGGGTCCCAGGAACCAAGGGTCAACTGTGACAGAGATGCCAAGACCTGAGTTCAAGCCCTGTGCTTAGCCAAAGGAAAAAAAGCCCTGGTTTTAAATTTGCACCACTTTTCTGGCAGGCCTGGGATTTGAACTCAGGGTCTGGGTAACTCTGTGGCACTGTGGTTCAAGGGGAAGCTCACCGTTCTTGAGGACAAGAAATTTTAGACCAGTTCCCAGGGCCTGAATAGAAGCCTCAAAATGAAATAATAATATTCATATATGAGATTTATTTACATGCATGGGTTTAGTGAGTATGACGTTTATTACACTTATTTCTTTAGTATTATAATACACATAACATTTCATTTATTACATCCTATCACACAGGATATATTTGCATATAGATTATATATCATACTGAAACCCAGGATATTTTTCAGGAAAAAAAATGTGTCAAAAGTGGCTTCTTACTCCATGAATAAATTTTTGGCCATGCTGAGATTTCAACTCATGGCCTAGAATGCCCAATCCATAAATGGGGTCACAGTCTTGGCTCACCATCCTCTGGAAAACTGAGCTGCCAGGAAATTCTGAGGACCTGTGATCAAGCCACAATAGTGCCCAATATATAGAGGATATCATTAAATTATATATATATATATATATATATATATATATAGTTACCAATTATTAGTTTAAGTTATTTCTCCATTTAATGAAATATAATGGCTGAATACTTATGAAAGCATTAATTAAAAATTCGTCAATATCCTTCCATTAGAGGAATCATACCATGGTGTTAGAATGGAAGATTTAAGTTCAATAATTTTTCTGTGGCATTCTAAAATAGAATCATGAATTAACTGCAAATTTAATTATTACTTTGATTACTTTGATAATATTCCATTAGCATTCACATAAATAGGAATGAGTTTGTCAGGATCTCCCTCCATTTGTGAGTGGCAGTCCTGGCATTCTAACTCCAGGCCTAGATAATTTATTTCAAATGTAAACAATTGGAATAACACTGTGAAGATTTCAGATTGTCATGATTTTAAAAAGAACAAGAAGAAAAGAAAGCCAGGTGTCAGTGGCTCCTGTATTTAATGTAGCTCCTCAGGAGGCTGAGGTGTAGAGAATGCCAATTTGAATTCAGCCAGGGCAGGAAAGTCCTAGACACTCTTAATTCTAAGAGATCACAGGAAAATATGCCCATGGGTTGGGCCTGTACCTCAAGGGCAGAGCTCTACCCTTGAGCAAAAGGAGATCAGGGATAGGGCTTAGTCTCCTATTTCAACCTCGGACCTGCCAAAGAAATAAAAGAATTCAGTAACTCCATGTCTCTGTGTGTAGATGTATGGACGATGGGCTTTCAGCAGGCTGCCCATGCCCAGACCCCTAACCTGGGCAAGCTGGGAAAAGCCCTCAGAGAGTACTAAGTATGAGCCAGTAGCTTGAACAAAGCATCCTTCTCTGGTATTTAATAAGTGAAACCCTGAAGGCTTGCCTGGGCTGGTGTATGCAACAGATGCATTACATTCTGGCTGAGGTATTTCATTGGGACATCTAGCAGCCAGCCACTACCTCCAGGGAGACCACAGTTGCTAGGCTGTATGAGTTGTGGAAGGTTCTGGCTCCATATTTCCTATCCCTCTGTAGGATGTGAGCCTAGATCTCTGAGGCCTGGTGGCTATCACTCATTCACCATTCCTCATTGCCGAGTCTCAGGCTGGTCCCAAATCCTGGCAAAGATATAAAATGGCCAGCGATTTCTGTGCTGAAATCCCACCCTCCTAGATCCTGTTAGGTGAGCCTTGGGCTGTGAATGTGGCTTAGTGGTAAAGTGCTTACCTAGAGAGCATGAAGCTCGAGGTTCAATTCCTCAGTACTACATAAACAGAAAAAGCCAAAAGTGGCACTGTGGCTTAATCCCAGACCCTTAGTTCAAGCCCAAGATTAGCAAAAACATGTGAGCTTGGTGAGACATACTCTTCTGGGACTCAGAGGAGGGCCGAGGTTATAGGTAAGAGGGAGATGGCAGGTGCTGATGGCTCACCCCTATACTCTTAGCTACTCTGGAGGCTGAAATCTGAGGATTATAATTGCAAGACAGTGCAGGCAGGAAAGTCTATATGAGAATCTTTTCTCCAATTAAACACCCCAAAAGCCAGAAGTAGAGCTGTGTTCCACGTAGTAGAGTGCTAGCCTTGAGCATAAAAACTCAGGAATAGCATCCAGGCCATGAATTTCAACCCCAGGAATGGCACACACACACACACACATACACACACACACACACACACACACACACACACACACACACACACACACACACACACACACAATATAGAGCATTTGCCAGTCAGTCTACCAAGTTCCATCTCTAGGAACTCAATATTTTTTAAAAAGAGAGAGAATGGAAGGAAGGGCTTGCTCCAGGAGGTGATATAACTAGTGCCAAAATTCCACAGGAGTTCTAAGATGTGGAACAGGACAGAGAGCCTCAGGCAGAAGGTACACAGCATGGGCAAAGGTCCTGAGGTTTGGTGTAGAGCAGGTGGTGTGGGAGGAATGAAGGCTCTGTGTCTTCAGGCAAGTATGGCTGAACACTCAAGGCTGGGTCAAGGTTTGTACTTGAGTCACAGGTAGGGCAGAGGGTAGGGTCCAGAATGGGGCCCAGGGGAAGATTAGCTTGATTTTTCACCATGGACCCCAGCCATTTCCTGTGGCTGAAAGCCTATTTTTCACAGCCATTGACCCTAAGGCCTCCTTTGCATGGAGGAATCAGGGCAAACGCAGGGAAGAACACTTGCTTAAGAAAAGCTTCTACCCAGTGCCACCAGTAACTCAACCCTTGTAAATCCTAGCTGCTCAAGAGATTGAAATCAGAGATCGTGGTTCAAAGCCAGCTCAGGGGAAGAAAGTTAGTGAGACTCTTCTTGCCAATGAACCACCAAAAGCCAGAAATGGAGCTGTGGCTCAATTGGTAGACTACCAGCCTTGAGGGAAAATATTAAGAGACCAGAGCTTAGACCCTGAATTCAAGCCCCAGTATAGGCACAGAAAAAATAAAGAAGATTTCAGAAGCTCAAAATCCAATGTTGAGAAAGGCCATTATCAGCTGGGCGAAGGTGGATCAAGCCTGTCATCCTAGCTACTCAAGACTGAGACCTGAGGATCAATCAAGATTCAAAGCTATCCTGGGCAGTATCTTACCTCCAATGAATCACCAAAAAGCTGGGAAGTTGAGCTACTGTAGTTCAAGTGGTACCGCACGAACCTAGTGTAAACAAGCTAAAGGATAACATCTAGGCTCTGAGTTCTTGTCCCGGTAAACACACACACACACACACACACACACACACACACACACACACACACACACACACACACAGACTAACATCATTAGCAGGTGCCAGCAATTCTAGCTACTGAGCTCTTAGGATGGCAGCTTGAAGCCATCCCAGGCAGGAAAGTCCATGAGACACTTATGTCCACCAAACTACTAAAAAAGATGAAAGTTCAGCTGTGTTTCAAGTGGTAGAATGCTACCTTTGAGCAAAGGAAGCTCAGGGACAGTGCCTAGGCCCAGAGTTACAGCTCAAAGTTTTTTTTAAGACACACTTTGCCAGCCCCGCAGGCCATAAATCCAGATTTTGGTCATCCTAGATCTCACCTCCACTTCTGCCACTTCCACAGTACTGCCACATGTGGCCAGTGTGTGGCCAACACTGGGTTAAGAAGTGAACATACACAAGGGGGGAGGGGCATAGCCAGGTAAAGACTAATACGCCAGAACATTGATTCTCTCATCTCCCAGCTCCCTGGCCCTGGAATCTAAAGTCTGTGCCTCTGTATTCTGGGCATCCGAAATTGTCTAGAAGGCCAAGCTGGGGCCAGAAGATAGACTTTCCTGTGATAAAGTACATTTACATTACCTAGACACCGACCAATATTTCCAAGCCACCTTGGTCTCACCTCCCATGTAGCCCTGGATCCTCCTTGCTCGGGTGGCCTTCAGTCAGCTGTCAAGCTTGAGTTGGCCAGACCCACCAGCAAACCCCCATTCCCCACTCCACTGCCAGCCTGTTGAGAGGGATGTCAGAAGCCCAGCTGAGGAAAAGGACAGGACATCATGTGACTGAGGCCCTCCATCTGAGGCATGAGAGACCTATGCCAGCTGGCACTGCTGTACCAGAATCTGCTGGAGGCGGCCAAATATTTGGACAGCCAGACTTGTGCCCCAGAGAAAATATGGAACACAGGCCACTGGCAATTTTCGACTCATTGTAGATGCTGATAGGGAGCTAAAGGCAAGGTTGGTGTGGAGGAAGGGCACCATCTGAAGTCAGAAAGAGGAGGACAGGAACCTAAGAAGGGGGCAGAGAAGGATGAGGGAAAATTACACACACACACACAAACACACAGACACGTAAACAGACACACACACACACACACACACACACACACACACACACACACATACACACACACGGACATTCCAAGGCCTCAGCTGTTCCTGAGAACAGAACCACGAACTCCCTCCATTCGGATCATATCTGACCAGTGAGAAGATGGCACTATCGTACTCAGTCCAACTGTAGACACAAGACTGAGCCTCTAACATATCTGGAATGTCTCATAACCCAGCATGGAATTTCCTACCATACACACTGCTATGTTGAAAACTCAGCCACCTCTTTGTTTATTGCTGGTCATGGGGTTTGAACTCTGGGCCAGGGCACTGACTTTCAGCTCTTCAGCTGAAGATGATCACTCTACCACTTGAGCCACAAAGCCAGTTCCTGTTTTCTGGTGGTTCATTGGATATGAAGTATCACCAAGCTGGCCTTGAACTGTGGTCTTTACATCTCAGCTTTATGAGTAGCTAGGATGACAGTTGTGAGCCACCAGCAGCACCCTGCTTTAGCCACGTTCATATTCCCAGAGGAAACTCAATTTGTCAGGACACGAACTTCTTGCAGCCCTTGACTTCAAACTTTGACACTCAGCATCCAAACCCATCCTTCAATGGAGAGAATACAGGCACAACACTCCGATCTCTTCACCCATTTACCCACTCACTGCCTGCCAAAGGCCTCGTCCTCTTGAGTTCTTGGTAAGGCACCGCCCATCCTACTGTGGCTTCAAACTGGGGAAAACTTGGGGAGTTCTTAGAAATGTCTGTAAAGTGAGGCCAGCACCTGGTCTCCACAGCACCCACACACACACACACCTCCACATTTTTGCAGGCAAAGATGTTTTACTTTCTTTCTTTTTTTTTGGTTGTGTGGCTTGAACTCTGGGCCTGGGTGCTGTCCCTGAGCTCTTCAGCTCAAGGCTTGATCAACAGCACCCCTTCTGGTTTTGTGATGGTTTGTTGGAGATAAGAGTCTCAGAGTCTTTCCTACCCAGGCTGGCTTTGAACTGGGATCCTCAGATCTTACCTCCTGAGTACCGAGGATGACAGTCATGAGCTACTGGCACTTGGCCAAAGATAATTTTCCATGATTGTCATCTTATCCCCTTAGGAAACTAAGATCTGAGGACTGCAGTTGGATGCCACCCTTTGCAACAAGTCCATGAGAACTCTTTATTTTCCAATTAAACCCAAAAGAGCTAGAAGTAAAGCTCTGGTTCAAAGGTTATCTTTGAGCATAAAAGACAAAACACCCCCTAATTTTAAGCATTTCCTAGCAAAATCCACCCAAGAAAGGGAAGCAGGTGGGCACACGGGTGCTCAAAACTCACACATAATAATCAAGACTCTCAGAACTCTCCCACCCTGCTATGATTCTCTAGATAATTTGTCCTACACCATGGCAGTCTTAGATGGGCCTGACCATGCACCAAATTAGGACGTTCAAGTACGATCTCATACTGAGGATCCCCTGAAATTATCAAAGACTCAAGATCTCTCAGAGTTCTGCCTCAACACTGGACAGTAAAGTGAGATCTAGTTATCCAAACACATGATATGGGAACCAAAGGGTTTCTTGGTCAAGGGACTGAGACTGGGGAGCTCTAGGTCCCTCTCTCTTGGGAAGGTGAAAATGGCTAATCTATCCCAGGAATGTTCCTGTGTTTGAGTATTAACAAAAAAAGCAACCCTGCTCAGAGCCCAGTGCCTCTGGTTTTCCCACCAGTCTCTACCTAGCCCTGCCTCACCTTCAGCCTGCCCTCTCTGAATCCCAAATCTGCCATCTAGATTAAAGACTGAGCCACGAAAGAGACCCCCTTCTGCCACTGAGAATGGAAGTCACAGGGCCCTAACACCTTCTAGATGAAGTCTCAGAGCAACATGGGTCCCAACTCCCGCCCTCATTCCCAGGCTGCCCTGTGCCAGTGGCATGCTTACCTCTGTCTCTCATGGAGGAATAAAAGCCAGGGGTGTCATCTTCAGATTGAGCCCAATTGAGCACTCGAAAGTCCCAGCCCCCAAGGATGAACTGCACAGGCATCCTGCAGTGAATGACAGCCAGGTCGTCAACGGTGATACCAAGGTGCCAGGACTTTTAATAGTATTGTGGCTGGATCAAAGGCTCGATCACTGGTAGTCTAGGTTGTCAGGTGAAATCATAGCTAAAATATCCTGACACCCCTGACCTGGAATCATCCTCCCTCTTCATCATCCTAATTATCACTTGCCCCGCAGCTTCTCAGGATGCTGAGATTTGAAGACCACAGTTCAAAGACAGCCTAGGCAAGGAAAGCCTGTTAGACTCTTATGTCCAATGTACCACCAAAAAAAAACCCCTAGTGGCGCTGTGGCTCAAGTGGTAGAGTGTTAGCCTTGAGCTGAATTGCCCAGGGACAGGGCCCAAGCTTGATACAAGACACACAACTGGAAAAAAGTAAGGGTTAATCAAAGTACTTTTCCTATCTGCTAATTAGGAGAACGTTCCCTGGAAAATAAAAGCTGATGTAAACCAGAATTGGAGTCAGAGCTTAAGGTTGAAGTGTAACAGATCCACTTGCCCAGGCTCTCAGACTCTAGCATTATAACCTTGTGTGCTAAAGGGATCTGAATGGTCCAATGTTGAAAGGCTTAATATGCTCCCCAAGCCCTTTGTGATAAGCACTTGACTTGTATTGTCAGTGTCATTACAGTCCTAAACCTAGCAGAGCACCAGTAGCTTAAACTCATCAACCTAGCTAAGGAGGCTGAGGTCTCAGGATTACAGGGTGAAGCCAACCAGGGCAGGAAAGTCTATGACACTCTGACTTCCACTTCTGAAAGGTCAGGTGTTCAATAGTTTCTTATGTTTCCTTTGGTGATGAGAAATTACTTGAACTCTAAATGTTATTAGAATTCTTGTGCTATAGAAGAAGGAAAGAAACATCATTGACCCATCCAAGGTTCAAATGAAATTCTCAGGATTCAAGCCCTAGCCCTGTTAGCAGGGAGAACTCCAGTGTAACACTGTATTTAAAGGACAGAAAACAGTATCAAAAGCCAGGCTAGGTGGAGAGACCTAGGCTTGTAGGATTAGGAGGCAGAAGATACACACTCCACAGGGAAGTGAGCTGCAAACCACTTCATTATATTCATTCCAGACACATCCAGCAATGAGGGGAAACCTGAAATATTTGTTACAGTTACACCACGGTCAGGCTTTCTCAGCCTCTTCAAACGATGCATAACCTTCCTCCTTTAGGTGAAGGGAGCCTCAGGCTATCTTTAGGTTACCAATTGAGAGTCAGTTTAGTGAGAGAGAGGGCAGGAACAGAGTAGAAAAACCATGCTCTCTGTTCTTAGGGAGTGGATTTTTTACTCTACATCTGTCAGATTTGAAGGCCCTTCTTCTACCTCTGCCAGTCCATTCTCCTTCCTTCATTCTCCACATCATTAATGCAAATCCCCAGTCGAACGTCAGGCAGGGCCGTTTCTCTTCTATTTCCAAGCACCTGAGTTAGAACTTGGCTTTGCCTTCTTGGTTCTGGGGCCTTCATTCTGCCTGAGAAGTGAAAAAGAGACAGTCTTCCTGCTCTGTGGTTGTGTGAAGGCGATGCTGGTGTCCTGGCACACTGCAGAAGGACTCATGACTGGGAATTGTTCCCTTCTTTCCTCCTGACATCCAAGACCAGATTCATGTATCATTTTTCTATCTATCTATCTATCTATCTATCTATCTATCTATCTATCTATCTATCTATCTATCTATCTATCTATCTATCTATCTATCTATCTATCATCTATCTATCTGCCTGCCTGCCTGCCTACCTACCTACCTACCTATATATCTCTTTGACATTTCTTAGATTGAACTCAAGGACTGGGCATTGTCTCTAGCACTCTACTACTTGAGCCACAGCACCAATTCTGGCTTTTTCTCTGTATATACTACTGAAGAATAGAACCCAGGGCTTCTTGCATGCTAGGCAAGCATTCTCTCACTAATCCACATTCCCTGCCCCCTCATCTTTTTTTCTTAATGGTAGTTTTTACATAAGTATGCTACAGTTTGTGTCCTCAAGTGTAATTTTCTGAATACCGGTTATTTCTATAAACCCTGATCTTCTCTTCCCTTGCCTTATTTGTGACTGTTCCTGGATTGGCCTCATAATAAAATGTAACTATAGGCTGCTGAGAGCTGCAATGTGCATTGTATAAGGAGAGAGGCCTGGAACCCTGGAAGAGCAAAGCGATGGGGCTGAAATAAAAAGAATGATGCAGTATGCGTAACAAGCATATCTGAAAAATCAATCAGTATATGAAAGCAAAAGCTTTGCATACAGTCTGTTTGCACTCAAAGAATTAACATACACAAGTAAGAAAGTAGGGCACTGATACATAAACTTGGCCTTCTCTTTTTGAATTTTATTTTTTGGACATCTCAGTGCTTAAACTCAGGGTGCAATGTGTTCCTCAGCTGTTTTGCTCAAGGCTGAGCTTCTAATACTGCCATAGCTCTAGTTCCAGCCAACTGGTCGTTAATTGGACTTAAGCAACTCCCAGACTTTCCTGCCTGGTCTGGCTTGTGTTTCCTGCTAGGCTTTCTCTCCCAAAACTGGAGCTCTATCTTCTAGGCCACTACTCCACTTCTGGTTTTCTGGTGGTTTATTGGCAATAAGAGTTTCACAGACTTCCTGCTTGGGCTGGCTTTGTAAGGCGATCTCCTGAAGAGGATTCAAGCAGCTTTCCTCAGGGATTTACCAAGGAGCCACTCCACAAAAACCTTTAATCTAAATCTCAGGAGGTACTAGATAAAAATAGAAACGTGCAGATACTTGTAGTGTGTCCTAGATAGTTAAGGTTGGAGACACACAGCACTCATAATTATCAGATCATTTTATAGGCAAAAGGAGCAATGCAGACAGTATGACGATCGTTCCAGCTTTTGGTCCTCTCATCCTGAGACAGTAAATTCATTGCAGCTCAATGCTAAGTGACAGAACTGGCATGTCCTGTGGACATTTGCTCCTCAATCCTGTGACACTCATTTCTCACTTTTGTCTTCCAACCTGTGACCAGAGTGGAAGATGAGGAGAGAAAATCCTTCTCTGAGAAAGCAGCTATAAAGAACATTGGGTAGTCTCTTATAAGTTCAAACCATTGGAATGACCCACTAAGAAGTCAGATTGTCCAGATTAAAAAAAAAATTAAGAAAAGAAAGATGGTACCAGTGGCTTCTGACTGTAATCCCAGTTCCTCAGGAGGCTGAGATGATGTAAAGAATCTGAATTTGAATCCGGCCAGTGTAAAAGGAGCTCAGGGACAGCGCACAGGCTCATAGTTCAACCCCAGGACCTGCCCCCTCAAAAAGAGCCTGTATCTCCACGTCTTGGTCTATGTATGGATGTATTCCTACAGGTGAATCTCCAGAGTAAGAGTAGCTATGATGAATGGCACCAAGCGAGGAAATTTGTATTCAAAACTATGAGTTCATAACACAGAGGATGCTTTTATGACATTGCATGTTCAAGGGCTCCACTCACTGCTCCCAGTATAGCCTGAAGGTTGCTCTGCATCCCAGTCCTGCTGGAAGAAGTCTTTCTCATTGTCTGGACAGGCAGACAAAAGTCCTTAATCCTGTACAGCTGTGTAACAAGCAACTCTATCTGGGCCACTTAGTGAGGAGGAGTGTGGGCAGGCTCTGAAAGTCAAACGATCTCTCTCCCAAGTGCTCTATTTTGACAGGAAACCTTCATTTATGCCACCTCCCATGGAAGGCCAAGTTCTGTGCACTTATACTGCCTTTGTGAGACTATATTCTGATGTTCAGATACAGGGCTCAATATAATTCAGGAGTCCTTCTGGCAAACAACTAGGGCACTTAACCTAATTAAATGTTTCATAACCTGCGATGATGGGCCTATGATGCCTCTCCTAGCTTTCCGGAAGCTTTGGAAATCCAAGAACATCTCAGATATCACAAAATTTCCTGTCATCTAGGGCTGGTGAAGCGCATCAAGTTTTGAAACCTTTGACCTCTCCTAGTTGGGCCCTGAGAGGCTAAGTTTTGTGGTTAAACCCAGGGCGTGGGTGCTGACCATGATCTCAGAGCAGAAGTCTACTGCCTTCCCATTTTGTGTCACAGCTTCACTTCTACTTTCTGTGTGTGTTTGTGTGTCAGTAAGCGAACGCACGTGGGAGTGTGTATGTGCATACACTAGTCCTGGAGCTTGAACACAGGACATGAGCACTGTATCTAGTTTCTCTTGTACAAGGATTGCCCTCTCTTACTTGAAACACAGAGCCATTTCAGGCTTTTTCCTAGTGATTTGGTCCAGAGTATTCAAGCCTAGGGTTTCATGTATGAAAAGCACTCTACCCCTAAGGTACATTCTCAGCCCTCTACTTCAGGTTTGTTAATTGGCTTATGTCTTTTTTGTTGTTGTCAGTTGTATGAGTTGAAGTCTGGTTCTGGGTGCTGTCCCTGAGCAATTCAGCTCTAATCTTGTGCTCTACCACTTGAGCCACCGGTTTTCTGGTGGTTCATTGGAGCTAAGTGTCTCACGGACTTTCCTGCCCAGGCTAGCTTTGAACCATGATCCTCAGATCTCATCCTACTGAGTAGCTAGGATGATCAGCATGAGCCACAAGCACCCAGCTTCCACTTCACGTTTCTTAGTGATGAATTGGAGATAATAGTCTCATGGGACCTTTTGTGTCTGGGATAGTTTGGAACCCAGATACTCTGGTCTCAGCTTCCTGAGAAGCCAGGAAGACAGACCTTGGCGATACAACCCTAGGCTGTGGCACTCTGCTGCAAGAGGTTCCTTGGCTACACGTGGTGGAGTGCTGGCCATGAGTCCAAGAGGTAAGGATCATCGCCTAGACCCTGAGTTCAAGGTTCATGACTGAGAAAAAAACAAAACAAAACAATTGTCCGCAGTAGACAACTCACTAGTCTTCATTAATACATAATTTTGTCCCTGCCATGGGGACATATGTGAGCCTCAATATTCTTGTCTGCCTAATCATCCAAGTTGTGGAGCTATTACAAGGGCAAGATGAAAGAATGCACCCTTTGAAGCACAAAACACATTACACTCTTTACAGTATTCAGCACACAACATCCAGTGAGACTCATCACCCAGCACCCAATGCAGGACTCAGAACACTGCACCCTGTGAAGGACTCAGCACATAGCATCCTGAGCAGGACTCAGCACACAGCACCACACGAAGGACCCAGCACCTCAGGAAGAACTCATCACATAGCTGTATCCCACAAGATGTCATTAGTATTGGGTGCTTTCATCAGTATCACCATTTTTTCAGAAACACATCACAAACTGCACAAAGTTCACATCTAATCATTGAGATTGGTGGGGGTTTTTTTTGGGGGGAGGGAGTCAGCCATAGGGATTGCACTAAAATGTTGAAGGTACTGTCCTATGAACTTTTGCTTGAGCCACAGCACAGAATTTCACAGACATCCTGCCAGGGCTGGGTTTTAAACCCATCAGTGTGAGATCTCAGCCCCCGAATATCTTGATGACAGGGGTGAGCGAGGCAGCAGCATGTGGTTCTGTGGAGCTGGCTTGCAGTGGCATACCTCTGGCTAAGTCAGGTTAGATGGCAGCTGTCAGCACCAGACTCATGGCTTGCTCTGTGATGAGGTATTTGAAGTCCTATACTTATAGAGTTGCATTCACAACATTCAATCATATTTTGGTGCCAGTCCTGGGTCTTGAGTAAGAGTCTAGACACAGTCCCTATGGTTTTGCACTCAAAGCCAGTGCTCAAGTGCTTGAGTGACAGCACAACTTCCGAATTTTTATATGCATGTGGTAGTGGAGAATCGAATCCAGGGCTTTGTATGTACAAGCCATCACTATACAACTGAGCCCCAGGAATGACAAGTGTATAAACAAATAAATATATAGATTGACATATATACGTATATATATATATATATATGTATACATATGTATAAAATAAGAGAAAGTTGTCTGTATATTATGAAATTACATATATTACTAGTAATTATTGACAAATAAATTATTCCTTCAAGTTTTAAGTATCATGGTTGAATATATAACAAGGTATTAATTGAAAATTAGTCAAAGTAGTATAATTATTGTGTATAATTTTATAGTATACTCATACACTACTAATTTAATGGTTACTTTTATAACATTCCATTTGTATGGATGTATATTGGCATGCATTTCTTAGAATCTCCCAACAATCATTAGTGGAAGTCCCAGGATTCGACCTCCAGGCCTAAGTTGAAGTTTCGGTTATGGCTTCCCTCATAGCCAGCCAAACGCAAGATCATGTACACTTTCTGGGCCTTTTAATTTAAGCCCAGGATTGTCAGAATGCAAAGGGGAAAAAATGTAAGACCATGTTATTGAACTTCTCTGTTTTATCCTTCTCCTTTTTATTTTTTGCCAACCCCGAGATTTGAACTTGGGTCCCAGGAACCAAGGGTCAACTGTGACAGAGATGCCAAGACCTGAGTTCAAGCCCTGTGCTTAGCCAAAGGAAAAAAAGCCCTGGTTTTAAATTTGCACCACTTTTCTGGCAGGCCTGGGATTTGAACTCAGGGTCTGGGTAACTCTGTGGCACTGTGGTTCAAGGGGAAGCTCACCGTTCTTGAGGACAAGAAATTTTAGACCAGTTCCCAGGGCCTGAATAGAAGCCTCAAAATGAAATAATAATATTCATATATGAGATTTATTTACATGCATGGGTTTAGTGAGTATGACGTTTATTACACTTATTTCTTTAGTATTATAATACACATAACATTTCATTTATTACATCCTATCACACAGGATATATTTGCATATAGATTATATATCATACTGAAACCCAGGATATTTTTCAGGAAAAAAAATGTGTCAAAAGTGGCTTCTTACTCCATGAATAAATTTTTGGCCATGCTGAGATTTCAACT
This sequence comes from Dipodomys merriami, assembly GCF_024711535.1. Classification (NCBI taxonomy): domain Eukaryota; kingdom Metazoa; phylum Chordata; class Mammalia; order Rodentia; family Heteromyidae; genus Dipodomys; species Dipodomys merriami. The sequence continues at coordinate 20,279 of NW_027206378.1, forward strand.
CATGGCCTAGAATGCCCAATCCATAAATGGGGTCACAGTCTTGGCTCACCATCCTCTGGAAAACTGAGCTGCCAGGAAATTCTGAGGACCTGTGATCAAGCCACAATAGTGCCCAATATATAGAGGATATCATTAAATTATATATATATATATATATATATATATATAGTTACCAATTATTAGTTTAAGTTATTTCTCCATTTAATGAAATATAATGGCTGAATACTTATGAAAGCATTAATTAAAAATTCGTCAATATCCTTCCATTAGAGGAATCATACCATGGTGTTAGAATGGAAGATTTAAGTTCAATAATTTTTCTGTGGCATTCTAAAATAGAATCATGAATTAACTGCAAATTTAATTATTACTTTGATTACTTTGATAATATTCCATTAGCATTCACATAAATAGGAATGAGTTTGTCAGGATCTCCCTCCATTTGTGAGTGGCAGTCCTGGCATTCTAACTCCAGGCCTAGATAATTTATTTCAAATGTAAACAATTGGAATAACACTGTGAAGATTTCAGATTGTCATGATTTTAAAAAGAACAAGAAGAAAAGAAAGCCAGGTGTCAGTGGCTCCTGTATTTAATGTAGCTCCTCAGGAGGCTGAGGTGTAGAGAATGCCAATTTGAATTCAGCCAGGGCAGGAAAGTCCTAGACACTCTTAATTCTAAGAGATCACAGGAAAATATGCCCATGGGTTGGGCCTGTACCTCAAGGGCAGAGCTCTACCCTTGAGCAAAAGGAGATCAGGGATAGGGCTTAGTCTCCTATTTCAACCTCGGACCTGCCAAAGAAATAAAAGAATTCAGTAACTCCATGTCTCTGTGTGTAGATGTATGGACGATGGGCTTTCAGCAGGCTGCCCATGCCCAGACCCCTAACCTGGGCAAGCTGGGAAAAGCCCTCAGAGAGTACTAAGTATGAGCCAGTAGCTTGAACAAAGCATCCTTCTCTGGTATTTAATAAGTGAAACCCTGAAGGCTTGCCTGGGCTGGTGTATGCAACAGATGCATTACATTCTGGCTGAGGTATTTCATTGGGACATCTAGCAGCCAGCCACTACCTCCAGGGAGACCACAGTTGCTAGGCTGTATGAGTTGTGGAAGGTTCTGGCTCCATATTTCCTATCCCTCTGTAGGATGTGAGCCTAGATCTCTGAGGCCTGGTGGCTATCACTCATTCACCATTCCTCATTGCCGAGTCTCAGGCTGGTCCCAAATCCTGGCAAAGATATAAAATGGCCAGCGATTTCTGTGCTGAAATCCCACCCTCCTAGATCCTGTTAGGTGAGCCTTGGGCTGTGAATGTGGCTTAGTGGTAAAGTGCTTACCTAGAGAGCATGAAGCTCGAGGTTCAATTCCTCAGTACTACATAAACAGAAAAAGCCAAAAGTGGCACTGTGGCTTAATCCCAGACCCTTAGTTCAAGCCCAAGATTAGCAAAAACATGTGAGCTTGGTGAGACATACTCTTCTGGGACTCAGAGGAGGGCCGAGGTTATAGGTAAGAGGGAGATGGCAGGTGCTGATGGCTCACCCCTATACTCTTAGCTACTCTGGAGGCTGAAATCTGAGGATTATAATTGCAAGACAGTGCAGGCAGGAAAGTCTATATGAGAATCTTTTCTCCAATTAAACACCCCAAAAGCCAGAAGTAGAGCTGTGTTCCACGTAGTAGAGTGCTAGCCTTGAGCATAAAAACTCAGGAATAGCATCCAGGCCATGAATTTCAACCCCAGGAATGGCACACACACACACACACATACACACACACACACACACACACACACACACACACACACACACACACACACACACACACACCAATATAGAGCATTTGCCAGTCAGTCTACCAAGTTCCATCTCTAGGAACTCAATATTTTTTAAAAAGAGAGAGAATGGAAGGAAGGGCTTGCTCCAGGAGGTGATATAACTAGTGCCAAAATTCCACAGGAGTTCTAAGATGTGGAACAGGACAGAGAGCCTCAGGCAGAAGGTACACAGCATGGGCAAAGGTCCTGAGGTTTGGTGTAGAGCAGGTGGTGTGGGAGGAATGAAGGCTCTGTGTCTTCAGGCAAGTATGGCTGAACACTCAAGGCTGGGTCAAGGTTTGTACTTGAGTCACAGGTAGGGCAGAGGGTAGGGTCCAGAATGGGGCCCAGGGGAAGATTAGCTTGATTTTTCACCATGGACCCCAGCCATTTCCTGTGGCTGAAAGCCTATTTTTCACAGCCATTGACCCTAAGGCCTCCTTTGCATGGAGGAATCAGGGCAAACGCAGGGAAGAACACTTGCTTAAGAAAAGCTTCTACCCAGTGCCACCAGTAACTCAACCCTTGTAAATCCTAGCTGCTCAAGAGATTGAAATCAGAGATCGTGGTTCAAAGCCAGCTCAGGGGAAGAAAGTTAGTGAGACTCTTCTTGCCAATGAACCACCAAAAGCCAGAAATGGAGCTGTGGCTCAATTGGTAGACTACCAGCCTTGAGGGAAAATATTAAGAGACCAGAGCTTAGACCCTGAATTCAAGCCCCAGTATAGGCACAGAAAAAATAAAGAAGATTTCAGAAGCTCAAAATCCAATGTTGAGAAAGGCCATTATCAGCTGGGCGAAGGTGGATCAAGCCTGTCATCCTAGCTACTCAAGACTGAGACCTGAGGATCAATCAAGATTCAAAGCTATCCTGGGCAGTATCTTACCTCCAATGAATCACCAAAAAGCTGGGAAGTTGAGCTACTGTAGTTCAAGTGGTACCGCACGAACCTAGTGTAAACAAGCTAAAGGATAACATCTAGGCTCTGAGTTCTTGTCCCGGTAAACACACACACACACACACACACACACACACACACACACACACACACACACACACACACAGACTAACATCATTAGCAGGTGCCAGCAATTCTAGCTACTGAGCTCTTAGGATGGCAGCTTGAAGCCATCCCAGGCAGGAAAGTCCATGAGACACTTATGTCCACCAAACTACTAAAAAAGATGAAAGTTCAGCTGTGTTTCAAGTGGTAGAATGCTACCTTTGAGCAAAGGAAGCTCAGGGACAGTGCCTAGGCCCAGAGTTACAGCTCAAAGTTTTTTTTAAGACACACTTTGCCAGCCCCGCAGGCCATAAATCCAGATTTTGGTCATCCTAGATCTCACCTCCACTTCTGCCACTTCCACAGTACTGCCACATGTGGCCAGTGTGTGGCCAACACTGGGTTAAGAAGTGAACATACACAAGGGGGGAGGGGCATAGCCAGGTAAAGACTAATACGCCAGAACATTGATTCTCTCATCTCCCAGCTCCCTGGCCCTGGAATCTAAAGTCTGTGCCTCTGTATTCTGGGCATCCGAAATTGTCTAGAAGGCCAAGCTGGGGCCAGAAGATAGACTTTCCTGTGATAAAGTACATTTACATTACCTAGACACCGACCAATATTTCCAAGCCACCTTGGTCTCACCTCCCATGTAGCCCTGGATCCTCCTTGCTCGGGTGGCCTTCAGTCAGCTGTCAAGCTTGAGTTGGCCAGACCCACCAGCAAACCCCCATTCCCCACTCCACTGCCAGCCTGTTGAGAGGGATGTCAGAAGCCCAGCTGAGGAAAAGGACAGGACATCATGTGACTGAGGCCCTCCATCTGAGGCATGAGAGACCTATGCCAGCTGGCACTGCTGTACCAGAATCTGCTGGAGGCGGCCAAATATTTGGACAGCCAGACTTGTGCCCCAGAGAAAATATGGAACACAGGCCACTGGCAATTTTCGACTCATTGTAGATGCTGATAGGGAGCTAAAGGCAAGGTTGGTGTGGAGGAAGGGCACCATCTGAAGTCAGAAAGAGGAGGACAGGAACCTAAGAAGGGGGCAGAGAAGGATGAGGGAAAATTACACACACACACACAAACACACAGACACGTAAACAGACACACACACACACACACACACACACACACACACACACATACACACACACGGACATTCCAAGGCCTCAGCTGTTCCTGAGAACAGAACCACGAACTCCCTCCATTCGGATCATATCTGACCAGTGAGAAGATGGCACTATCGTACTCAGTCCAACTGTAGACACAAGACTGAGCCTCTAACATATCTGGAATGTCTCATAACCCAGCATGGAATTTCCTACCATACACACTGCTATGTTGAAAACTCAGCCACCTCTTTGTTTATTGCTGGTCATGGGGTTTGAACTCTGGGCCAGGGCACTGACTTTCAGCCCTTCAGCTGAAGATGATCACTCTACCACTTGAGCCACAAAGCCAGTTCCTGTTTTCTGGTGGTTCATTGGATATGAAGTATCACCAAGCTGGCCTTGAACTGTGGTCTTTACATCTCAGCTTTATGAGTAGCTAGGATGACAGTTGTGAGCCACCAGCAGCACCCTGCTTTAGCCACGTTCATATTCCCAGAGGAAACTCAATTTGTCAGGACACGAACTTCTTGCAGCCCTTGACTTCAAACTTTGACACTCAGCATCCAAACCCATCCTTCAATGGAGAGAATACAGGCACAACACTCCGATCTCTTCACCCATTTACCCACTCACTGCCTGCCAAAGGCCTCGTCCTCTTGAGTTCTTGGTAAGGCACCGCCCATCCTACTGTGGCTTCAAACTGGGGAAAACTTGGGGAGTTCTTAGAAATGTCTGTAAAGTGAGGCCAGCACCTGGTCTCCACAGCACCCACACACACACACACCTCCACATTTTTGCAGGCAAAGATGTTTTACTTTCTTTCTTTTTTTTGGTTGTGTGGCTTGAACTCTGGGCCTGGGTGCTGTCCCTGAGCTCTTCAGCTCAAGGCTTGATCAACAGCACCCCTTCTGGTTTTGTGATGGTTTGTTGGAGATAAGAGTCTCAGAGTCTTTCCTACCCAGGCTGGCTTTGAACTGGGATCCTCAGATCTTACCTCCTGAGTACCGAGGATGACAGTCATGAGCTACTGGCACTTGGCCAAAGATAATTTTCCATGATTGTCATCTTATCCCCTTAGGAAACTAAGATCTGAGGACTGCAGTTGGATGCCACCCTTTGCAACAAGTCCATGAGAACTCTTTATTTTCCAATTAAACCCAAAAGAGCTAGAAGTAAAGCTCTGGTTCAAAGGTTATCTTTGAGCATAAAAGACAAAACACCCCCTAATTTTAAGCATTTCCTAGCAAAATCCACCCAAGAAAGGGAAGCAGGTGGGCACACGGGTGCTCAAAACTCACACATAATAATCAAGACTCTCAGAACTCTCCCACCCTGCTATGATTCTCTAGATAATTTGTCCTACACCATGGCAGTCTTAGATGGGCCTGACCATGCACCAAATTAGGACGTTCAAGTACGATCTCATACTGAGGATCCCCTGAAATTATCAAAGACTCAAGATCTCTCAGAGTTCTGCCTCAACACTGGACAGTAAAGTGAGATCTAGTTATCCAAACACATGATATGGGAACCAAAGGGTTTCTTGGTCAAGGGACTGAGACTGGGGAGCTCTAGGTCCCTCTCTCTTGGGAAGGTGAAAATGGCTAATCTATCCCAGGAATGTTCCTGTGTTTGAGTATTAACAAAAAAAGCAACCCTGCTCAGAGCCCAGTGCCTCTGGTTTTCCCACCAGTCTCTACCTAGCCCTGCCTCACCTTCAGCCTGCCCTCTCTGAATCCCAAATCTGCCATCTAGATTAAAGACTGAGCCACGAAAGAGACCCCCTTCTGCCACTGAGAATGGAAGTCACAGGGCCCTAACACCTTCTAGATGAAGTCTCAGAGCAACATGGGTCCCAACTCCCGCCCTCATTCCCAGGCTGCCCTGTGCCAGTGGCATGCTTACCTCTGTCTCTCATGGAGGAATAAAAGCCAGGGGTGTCATCTTCAGATTGAGCCCAATTGAGCACTCGAAAGTCCCAGCCCCCAAGGATGAACTGCACAGGCATCCTGCAGTGAATGACAGCCAGGTCGTCAACGGTGATACCAAGGTGCCAGGACTTTTAATAGTATTGTGGCTGGATCAAAGGCTCGATCACTGGTAGTCTAGGTTGTCAGGTGAAATCATAGCTAAAATATCCTGACACCCCTGACCTGGAATCATCCTCCCTCTTCATCATCCTAATTATCACTTGCCCCGCAGCTTCTCAGGATGCTGAGATTTGAAGACCACAGTTCAAAGACAGCCTAGGCAAGGAAAGCCTGTTAGACTCTTATGTCCAATGTACCACCAAAAAAAAACCCCTAGTGGCGCTGTGGCTCAAGTGGTAGAGTGTTAGCCTTGAGCTGAATTGCCCAGGGACAGGGCCCAAGCTTGATACAAGACACACAACTGGAAAAAAGTAAGGGTTAATCAAAGTACTTTTCCTATCTGCTAATTAGGAGAACGTTCCCTGGAAAATAAAAGCTGATGTAAACCAGAATTGGAGTCAGAGCTTAAGGTTGAAGTGTAACAGATCCACTTGCCCAGGCTCTCAGACTCTAGCATTATAACCTTGTGTGCTAAAGGGATCTGAATGGTCCAATGTTGAAAGGCTTAATATGCTCCCCAAGCCCTTTGTGATAAGCACTTGACTTGTATTGTCAGTGTCATTACAGTCCTAAACCTAGCAGAGCACCAGTAGCTTAAACTCATCAACCTAGCTAAGGAGGCTGAGGTCTCAGGATTACAGGGTGAAGCCAACCAGGGCAGGAAAGTCTATGACACTCTGACTTCCACTTCTGAAAGGTCAGGTGTTCAATAGTTTCTTATGTTTCCTTTGGTGATGAGAAATTACTTGAACTCTAAATGTTATTAGAATTCTTGTGCTATAGAAGAAGGAAAGAAACATCATTGACCCATCCAAGGTTCAAATGAAATTCTCAGGATTCAAGCCCTAGCCCTGTTAGCAGGGAGAACTCCAGTGTAACACTGTATTTAAAGGACAGAAAACAGTATCAAAAGCCAGGCTAGGTGGAGAGACCTAGGCTTGTAGGATTAGGAGGCAGAAGATACACACTCCACAGGGAAGTGAGCTGCAAACCACTTCATTATATTCATTCCAGACACATCCAGCAATGAGGGGAAACCTGAAATATTTGTTACAGTTACACCACGGTCAGGCTTTCTCAGCCTCTTCAAACGATGCATAACCTTCCTCCTTTAGGTGAAGGGAGCCTCAGGCTATCTTTAGGTTACCAATTGAGAGTCAGTTTAGTGAGAGAGAGGGCAGGAACAGAGTAGAAAAACCATGCTCTCTGTTCTTAGGGAGTGGATTTTTTACTCTACATCTGTCAGATTTGAAGGCCCTTCTTCTACCTCTGCCAGTCCATTCTCCTTCCTTCATTCTCCACATCATTAATGCAAATCCCCAGTCGAACGTCAGGCAGGGCCGTTTCTCTTCTATTTCCAAGCACCTGAGTTAGAACTTGGCTTTGCCTTCTTGGTTCTGGGGCCTTCATTCTGCCTGAGAAGTGAAAAAGAGACAGTCTTCCTGCTCTGTGGTTGTGTGAAGGCGATGCTGGTGTCCTGGCACACTGCAGAAGGACTCATGACTGGGAATTGTTCCCTTCTTTCCTCCTGACATCCAAGACCAGATTCATGTATCATTTTTCTATCTATCTATCTATCTATCTATCTATCTATCTATCTATCTATCTATCTATCTATCTATCTATCTATCTATCTATCTATCTATCTATCTATCTATCTATCATCTATCTATCTGCCTGCCTGCCTGCCTACCTACCTACCTACCTATATATCTCTTTGACATTTCTTAGATTGAACTCAAGGACTGGGCATTGTCTCTAGCACTCTACTACTTGAGCCACAGCACCAATTCTGGCTTTTTCTCTGTATATACTACTGAAGAATAGAACCCAGGGCTTCTTGCATGCTAGGCAAGCATTCTCTCACTAATCCACATTCCCTGCCCCCTCATCTTTTTTTCTTAATGGTAGTTTTTACATAAGTATGCTACAGTTTGTGTCCTCAAGTGTAATTTTCTGAATACCGGTTATTTCTATAAACCCTGATCTTCTCTTCCCTTGCCTTATTTGTGACTGTTCCTGGATTGGCCTCATAATAAAATGTAACTATAGGCTGCTGAGAGCTGCAATGTGCATTGTATAAGGAGAGAGGCCTGGAACCCTGGAAGAGCAAAGCGATGGGGCTGAAATAAAAAGAATGATGCAGTATGCGTAACAAGCATATCTGAAAAATCAATCAGTATATGAAAGCAAAAGCTTTGCATACAGTCTGTTTGCACTCAAAGAATTAACATACACAAGTAAGAAAGTAGGGCACTGATACATAAACTTGGCCTTCTCTTTTTGAATTTTATTTTTTGGACATCTCAGTGCTTAAACTCAGGGTGCAATGTGTTCCTCAGCTGTTTTGCTCAAGGCTGAGCTTCTAATACTGCCATAGCTCTAGTTCCAGCCAACTGGTCGTTAATTGGACTTAAGCAACTCCCAGACTTTCCTGCCTGGTCTGGCTTGTGTTTCCTGCTAGGCTTTCTCTCCCAAAACTGGAGCTCTATCTTCTAGGCCACTACTCCACTTCTGGTTTTCTGGTGGTTTATTGGCAATAAGAGTTTCACAGACTTCCTGCTTGGGCTGGCTTTGTAAGGCGATCTCCTGAAGAGGATTCAAGCAGCTTTCCTCAGGGATTTACCAAGGAGCCACTCCACAAAAACCTTTAATCTAAATCTCAGGAGGTACTAGATAAAAATAGAAACGTGCAGATACTTGTAGTGTGTCCTAGATAGTTAAGGTTGGAGACACACAGCACTCATAATTATCAGATCATTTTATAGGCAAAAGGAGCAATGCAGACAGTATGACGATCGTTCCAGCTTTTGGTCCTCTCATCCTGAGACAGTAAATTCATTGCAGCTCAATGCTAAGTGACAGAACTGGCATGTCCTGTGGACATTTGCTCCTCAATCCTGTGACACTCATTTCTCACTTTTGTCTTCCAACCTGTGACCAGAGTGGAAGATGAGGAGAGAAAATCCTTCTCTGAGAAAGCAGCTATAAAGAACATTGGGTAGTCTCTTATAAGTTCAAACCATTGGAATGACCCACTAAGAAGTCAGATTGTCCAGATTAAAAAAAAAATTAAGAAAAGAAAGATGGTACCAGTGGCTTCTGACTGTAATCCCAGTTCCTCAGGAGGCTGAGATGATGTAAAGAATCTGAATTTGAATCCGGCCAGTGTAAAAGGAGCTCAGGGACAGCGCACAGGCTCATAGTTCAACCCCAGGACCTGCCCCCTCAAAAAGAGCCTGTATCTCCACGTCTTGGTCTATGTATGGATGTATTCCTACAGGTGAATCTCCAGAGTAAGAGTAGCTATGATGAATGGCACCAAGCGAGGAAATTTGTATTCAAAACTATGAGTTCATAACACAGAGGATGCTTTTATGACATTGCATGTTCAAGGGCTCCACTCACTGCTCCCAGTATAGCCTGAAGGTTGCTCTGCATCCCAGTCCTGCTGGAAGAAGTCTTTCTCATTGTCTGGACAGGCAGACAAAAGTCCTTAATCCTGTACAGCTGTGTAACAAGCAACTCTATCTGGGCCACTTAGTGAGGAGGAGTGTGGGCAGGCTCTGAAAGTCAAACGATCTCTCTCCCAAGTGCTCTATTTTGACAGGAAACCTTCATTTATGCCACCTCCCATGGAAGGCCAAGTTCTGTGCACTTATACTGCCTTTGTGAGACTATATTCTGATGTTCAGATACAGGGCTCAATATAATTCAGGAGTCCTTCTGGCAAACAACTAGGGCACTTAACCTAATTAAATGTTTCATAACCTGCGATGATGGGCCTATGATGCCTCTCCTAGCTTTCCGGAAGCTTTGGAAATCCAAGAACATCTCAGATATCACAAAATTTCCTGTCATCTAGGGCTGGTGAAGCGCATCAAGTTTTGAAACCTTTGACCTCTCCTAGTTGGGCCCTGAGAGGCTAAGTTTTGTGGTTAAACCCAGGGCGTGGGTGCTGACCATGATCTCAGAGCAGAAGTCTACTGCCTTCCCATTTTGTGTCACAGCTTCACTTCTACTTTCTGTGTGTGTTTGTGTGTCAGTAAGCGAACGCACGTGGGAGTGTGTATGTGCATACACTAGTCCTGGAGCTTGAACACAGGACATGAGCACTGTATCTAGTTTCTCTTGTACAAGGATTGCCCTCTCTTACTTGAAACACAGAGCCATTTCAGGCTTTTTCCTAGTGATTTGGTCCAGAGTATTCAAGCCTAGGGTTTCATGTATGAAAAGCACTCTACCCCTAAGGTACATTCTCAGCCCTCTACTTCAGGTTTGTTAATTGGCTTATGTCTTTTTTGTTGTTGTCAGTTGTATGAGTTGAAGTCTGGTTCTGGGTGCTGTCCCTGAGCAATTCAGCTCTAATCTTGTGCTCTACCACTTGAGCCACCGGTTTTCTGGTGGTTCATTGGAGCTAAGTGTCTCACGGACTTTCCTGCCCAGGCTAGCTTTGAACCATGATCCTCAGATCTCATCCTACTGAGTAGCTAGGATGATCAGCATGAGCCACAAGCACCCAGCTTCCACTTCACGTTTCTTAGTGATGAATTGGAGATAATAGTCTCATGGGACCTTTTGTGTCTGGGATAGTTTGGAACCCAGATACTCTGGTCTCAGCTTCCTGAGAAGCCAGGAAGACAGACCTTGGCGATACAACCCTAGGCTGTGGCACTCTGCTGCAAGAGGTTCCTTGGCTACACGTGGTGGAGTGCTGGCCATGAGTCCAAGAGGTAAGGATCAGCGCCTAGACCCTGAGTTCAAGGTTCATGACTGAGAAAAAAAACAAAACAAAACAATTGTCCGCAGTAGACAACTCACTAGTCTTCATTAATACATAATTTTGTCCCTGCCATGGGGACATATGTGAGCCTCAATATTCTTGTCTGCCTAATCATCCAAGTTGTGGAGCTATTACAAGGGCAAGATGAAAGAATGCACCCTTTGAAGCACAAAACACATTACACTCTTTACAGTATTCAGCACACAACATCCAGTGAGACTCATCACCCAGCACCCAATGCAGGACTCAGAACACTGCACCCTGTGAAGGACTCAGCACATAGCATCCTGAGCAGGACTCAGCACACAGCACCACACGAAGGACCCAGCACCTCAGGAAGAACTCATCACATAGCTGTATCCCACAAGATGTCATTAGTATTGGGTGCTTTCATCAGTATCACCATTTTTTCAGAAACACATCACAAACTGCACAAAGTTCACATCTAATCATTGAGATTGGTGGGGGTTTTTTTTGGGGGGAGGGAGTCAGCCATAGGGATTGCACTAAAATGTTGAAGGTACTGTCCTATGAACTTTTGCTTGAGCCACAGCACAGAATTTCACAGACATCCTGCCAGGGCTGGGTTTTAAACCCATCAGTGTGAGATCTCAGCCCCCGAATATCTTGATGACAGGGGTGAGCGAGGCAGCAGCATGTGGTTCTGTGGAGCTGGCTTGCAGTGGCATACCTCTGGCTAAGTCAGGTTAGATGGCAGCTGTCAGCACCAGACTCATGGCTTGCTCTGTGATGAGGTATTTGAAGTCCTATACTTATAGAGTTGCATTCACAACATTCAATCATATTTTGGTGCCAGTCCTGGGTCTTGAGTAAGAGTCTAGACACAGTCCCTATGGTTTTGCACTCAAAGCCAGTGCTCAAGTGCTTGAGTGACAGCACAACTTCCGAATTTTTATATGCATGTGGTAGTGGAGAATCGAATCCAGGGCTTTGTATGTACAAGCCATCACTATACAACTGAGCCCCAGGAATGACAAGTGTATAAACAAATAAATATATAGATTGACATATATACGTATATATATATATATGTATACATATGTATAAAATAAGAGAAAGTTGTCTGTATATTATGAAATTACATATATTACTAGTAATTATTGACAAATAAATTATTCCTTCAAGTTTTAAGTATCATGGTTGAATATATAACAAGGTATTAATTGAAAATTAGTCAAAGTAGTATAATTATTGTGTATAATTTTATAGTATACTCATACACTACTAATTTAATGGTTACTTTTATAACATTCCATTTGTATGGATGTATATTGGCATGCATTTCTTAGAATCTCCCAACAATCATTAGTGGAAGTCCCAGGATTCGACCTCCAGGCCTAAGTTGAAGTTTCGGTTATGGCTTCCCTCATAGCCAGCCAAACGCAAGATCATGTACACTTTCTGGGCCTTTTAATTTAAGCCCAGGATTGTCAGAATGCAAAGGGGAAAAAATGTAAGACCATGTTATTGAACTTCTCTGTTTTATCCTTCTCCTTTTTATTTTTTGCCAACCCCGAGATTTGAACTTGGGTCCCAGGAACCAAGGGTCAACTGTGACAGAGATGCCAAGACCTGAGTTCAAGCCCTGTGCTTAGCCAAAGGAAAAAAAGCCCTGGTTTTAAATTTGCACCACTTTTCTGGCAGGCCTGGGATTTGAACTCAGGGTCTGGGTAACTCTGTGGCACTGTGGTTCAAGGGGAAGCTCACCGTTCTTGAGGACAAGAAATTTTAGACCAGTTCCCAGGGCCTGAATAGAAGCCTCAAAATGAAATAATAATATTCATATATGAGATTTATTTACATGCATGGGTTTAGTGAGTATGACGTTTATTACACTTATTTCTTTAGTATTATAATACACATAACATTTCATTTATTACATCCTATCACACAGGATATATTTGCATATAGATTATATATCATACTGAAACCCAGGATATTTTTCAGGAAAAAAAATGTGTCAAAAGTGGCTTCTTACTCCATGAATAAATTTTTGGCCATGCTGAGATTTCAACTCATGGCCTAGAATGCCCAATCCATAAATGGGGTCACAGTCTTGGCTCACCATCCTCTGGAAAACTGAGCTGCCAGGAAATTCTGAGGACCTGTGATCAAGCCACAATAGTGCCCAATATATAGAGGATATCATTAAATTATATATATATATATATATATATATATATATATATATAGTTACCAATTATTAGTTTAAGTTATTTCTCCATTTAATGAAATATAATGGCTGAATACTTATGAAAGCATTAATTAAAAATTCGTCAATATCCTTCCATTAGAGGAATCATACCATGGTGTTAGAATGGAAGATTTAAGTTCAATAATTTTTCTGTGGCATTCTAAAATAGAATCATGAATTAACTGCAAATTTAATTATTACTTTGATTACTTTGATAATATTCCATTAGCATTCACATAAATAGGAATGAGTTTGTCAGGATCTCCCTCCATTTGTGAGTGGCAGTCCTGGCATTCTAACTCCAGGCCTAGATAATTTATTTCAAATGTAAACAATTGGAATAACACTGTGAAGATTTCAGATTGTCATGATTTTAAAAAGAACAAGAAGAAAAGAAAGCCAGGTGTCAGTGGCTCCTGTATTTAATGTAGCTCCTCAGGAGGCTGAGGTGTAGAGAATGCCAATTTGAATTCAGCCAGGGCAGGAAAGTCCTAGACACTCTTAATTCTAAGAGATCACAGGAAAATATGCCCATGGGTTGGGCCTGTACCTCAAGGGCAGAGCTCTACCCTTGAGCAAAAGGAGATCAGGGATAGGGCTTAGTCTCCTATTTCAACCTCGGACCTGCCAAAGAAATAAAAGAATTCAGTAACTCCATGTCTCTGTGTGTAGATGTATGGACGATGGGCTTTCAGCAGGCTGCCCATGCCCAGACCCCTAACCTGGGCAAGCTGGGAAAAGCCCTCAGAGAGTACTAAGTATGAGCCAGTAGCTTGAACAAAGCATCCTTCTCTGGTATTTAATAAGTGAAACCCTGAAGGCTTGCCTGGGCTGGTGTATGCAACAGATGCATTACATTCTGGCTGAGGTATTTCATTGGGACATCTAGCAGCCAGCCACTACCTCCAGGGAGACCACAGTTGCTAGGCTGTATGAGTTGTGGAAGGTTCTGGCTCCATATTTCCTATCCCTCTGTAGGATGTGAGCCTAGATCTCTGAGGCCTGGTGGCTATCACTCATTCACCATTCCTCATTGCCGAGTCTCAGGCTGGTCCCAAATCCTGGCAAAGATATAAAATGGCCAGCGATTTCTGTGCTGAAATCCCACCCTCCTAGATCCTGTTAGGTGAGCCTTGGGCTGTGAATGTGGCTTAGTGGTAAAGTGCTTACCTAGAGAGCATGAAGCTCGAGGTTCAATTCCTCAGTACTACATAAACAGAAAAAGCCAAAAGTGGCACTGTGGCTTAATCCCAGACCCTTAGTTCAAGCCCAAGATTAGCAAAAACATGTGAGCTTGGTGAGACATACTCTTCTGGGACTCAGAGGAGGGCCGAGGTTATAGGTAAGAGGGAGATGGCAGGTGCTGATGGCTCACCCCTATACTCTTAGCTACTCTGGAGGCTGAAATCTGAGGATTATAATTGCAAGACAGTGCAGGCAGGAAAGTCTATATGAGAATCTTTTCTCCAATTAAACACCCCAAAAGCCAGAAGTAGAGCTGTGTTCCACGTAGTAGAGTGCTAGCCTTGAGCATAAAAACTCAGGAATAGCATCCAGGCCATGAATTTCAACCCCAGGAATGGCACACACACACACACACATACACACACACACACACACACACACACACACACACACACACACACACACACACACACACACCAATATAGAGCATTTGCCAGTCAGTCTACCAAGTTCCATCTCTAGGAACTCAATATTTTTTAAAAAGAGAGAGAATGGAAGGAAGGGCTTGCTCCAGGAGGTGATATAACTAGTGCCAAAATTCCACAGGAGTTCTAAGATGTGGAACAGGACAGAGAGCCTCAGGCAGAAGGTACACAGCATGGGCAAAGGTCCTGAGGTTTGGTGTAGAGCAGGTGGTGTGGGAGGAATGAAGGCTCTGTGTCTTCAGGCAAGTATGGCTGAACACTCAAGGCTGGGTCAAGGTTTGTACTTGAGTCACAGGTAGGGCAGAGGGTAGGGTCCAGAATGGGGCCCAGGGGAAGATTAGCTTGATTTTTCACCATGGACCCCAGCCATTTCCTGTGGCTGAAAGCCTATTTTTCACAGCCATTGACCCTAAGGCCTCCTTTGCATGGAGGAATCAGGGCAAACGCAGGGAAGAACACTTGCTTAAGAAAAGCTTCTACCCAGTGCCACCAGTAACTCAACCCTTGTAAATCCTAGCTGCTCAAGAGATTGAAATCAGAGATCGTGGTTCAAAGCCAGCTCAGGGGAAGAAAGTTAGTGAGACTCTTCTTGCCAATGAACCACCAAAAGCCAGAAATGGAGCTGTGGCTCAATTGGTAGACTACCAGCCTTGAGGGAAAATATTAAGAGACCAGAGCTTAGACCCTGAATTCAAGCCCCAGTATAGGCACAGAAAAAATAAAGAAGATTTCAGAAGCTCAAAATCCAATGTTGAGAAAGGCCATTATCAGCTGGGCGAAGGTGGATCAAGCCTGTCATCCTAGCTACTCAAGACTGAGACCTGAGGATCAATCAAGATTCAAAGCTATCCTGGGCAGTATCTTACCTCCAATGAATCACCAAAAAGCTGGGAAGTTGAGCTACTGTAGTTCAAGTGGTACCGCACGAACCTAGTGTAAACAAGCTAAAGGATAACATCTAGGCTCTGAGTTCTTGTCCCGGTAAACACACACACACACACACACACACACACACACACACACACACACACACACACACAGACTAACATCATTAGCAGGTGCCAGCAATTCTAGCTACTGAGCTCTTAGGATGGCAGCTTGAAGCCATCCCAGGCAGGAAAGTCCATGAGACACTTATGTCCACCAAACTACTAAAAAAGATGAAAGTTCAGCTGTGTTTCAAGTGGTAGAATGCTACCTTTGAGCAAAGGAAGCTCAGGGACAGTGCCTAGGCCCAGAGTTACAGCTCAAAGTTTTTTTTAAGACACACTTTGCCAGCCCCGCAGGCCATAAATCCAGATTTTGGTCATCCTAGATCTCACCTCCACTTCTGCCACTTCCACAGTACTGCCACATGTGGCCAGTGTGTGGCCAACACTGGGTTAAGAAGTGAACATACACAAGGGGGGAGGGGCATAGCCAGGTAAAGACTAATACGCCAGAACATTGATTCTCTCATCTCCCAGCTCCCTGGCCCTGGAATCTAAAGTCTGTGCCTCTGTATTCTGGGCATCCAAAATTGTCTAGAAGGCCAAGCTGGGGCCAGAAGATAGACTTTCCTGTGATAAAGTACATTTACATTACCTAGACACCGACCAATATTTCCAAGCCACCTTGGTCTCACCTCCCATGTAGCCCTGGATCCTCCTTGCTCGGGTGGCCTTCAGTCAGCTGTCAAGCTTGAGTTGGCCAGACCCACCAGCAAACCCCCATTCCCCACTCCACTGCCAGCCTGTTGAGAGGGATGTCAGAAGCCCAGCTGAGGAAAAGGACAGGACATCATGTGACTGAGGCCCTCCATCTGAGGCATGAGAGACCTATGCCAGCTGGCACTGCTGTACCAGAATCTGCTGGAGGCGGCCAAATATTTGGACAGCCAGACTTGTGCCCCAGAGAAAATATGGAACACAGGCCACTGGCAATTTTCGACTCATTGTAGATGCTGATAGGGAGCTAAAGGCAAGGTTGGTGTGGAGGAAGGGCACCATCTGAAGTCAGAAAGAGGAGGACAGGAACCTAAGAAGGGGGCAGAGAAGGATGAGGGAAAATTACACACACACACACAAACACACAGACACGTAAACAGACACACACACACACACACACACACACACACACACACACACATACACACACACGGACATTCCAAGGCCTCAGCTGTTCCTGAGAACAGAACCACGAACTCCCTCCATTCGGATCATATCTGACCAGTGAGAAGATGGCACTATCGTACTCAGTCCAACTGTAGACACAAGACTGAGCCTCTAACATATCTGGAATGTCTCATAACCCAGCATGGAATTTCCTACCATACACACTGCTATGTTGAAAACTCAGCCACCTCTTTGTTTATTGCTGGTCATGGGGTTTGAACTCTGGGCCAGGGCACTGACTTTCAGCTCTTCAGCTGAAGATGATCACTCTACCACTTGAGCCACAAAGCCAGTTCCTGTTTTCTGGTGGTTCATTGGATATGAAGTATCACCAAGCTGGCCTTGAACTGTGGTCTTTACATCTCAGCTTTATGAGTAGCTAGGATGACAGTTGTGAGCCACCAGCAGCACCCTGCTTTAGCCACGTTCATATTCCCAGAGGAAACTCAATTTGTCAGGACACGAACTTCTTGCAGCCCTTGACTTCAAACTTTGACACTCAGCATCCAAACCCATCCTTCAATGGAGAGAATACAGGCACAACACTCCGATCTCTTCACCCATTTACCCACTCACTGCCTGCCAAAGGCCTCGTCCTCTTGAGTTCTTGGTAAGGCACCGCCCATCCTACTGTGGCTTCAAACTGGGGAAAACTTGGGGAGTTCTTAGAAATGTCTGTAAAGTGAGGCCAGCACCTGGTCTCCACAGCACCCACACACACACACACCTCCACATTTTTGCAGGCAAAGATGTTTTACTTTCTTTCTTTTTTTTTTGGTTGTGTGGCTTGAACTCTGGGCCTGGGTGCTGTCCCTGAGCTCTTCAGCTCAAGGCTTGATCAACAGCACCCCTTCTGGTTTTGTGATGGTTTGTTGGAGATAAGAGTCTCAGAGTCTTTCCTACCCAGGCTGGCTTTGAACTGGGATCCTCAGATCTTACCTCCTGAGTACCGAGGATGACAGTCATGAGCTACTGGCACTTGGCCAAAGATAATTTTCCATGATTGTCATCTTATCCCCTTAGGAAACTAAGATCTGAGGACTGCAGTTGGATGCCACCCTTTGCAACAAGTCCATGAGAACTCTTTATTTTCCAATTAAACCCAAAAGAGCTAGAAGTAAAGCTCTGGTTCAAAGGTTATCTTTGAGCATAAAAGACAAAACACCCCCTAATTTTAAGCATTTCCTAGCAAAATCCACCCAAGAAAGGGAAGCAGGTGGGCACACGGGTGCTCAAAACTCACACATAATAATCAAGACTCTCAGAACTCTCCCACCCTGCTATGATTCTCTAGATAATTTGTCCTACACCATGGCAGTCTTAGATGGGCCTGACCATGCACCAAATTAGGACGTTCAAGTACGATCTCATACTGAGGATCCCCTGAAATTATCAAAGACTCAAGATCTCTCAGAGTTCTGCCTCAACACTGGACAGTAAAGTGAGATCTAGTTATCCAAACACATGATATGGGAACCAAAGGGTTTCTTGGTCAAGGGACTGAGACTGGGGAGCTCTAGGTCCCTCTCTCTTGGGAAGGTGAAAATGGCTAATCTATCCCAGGAATGTTCCTGTGTTTGAGTATTAACAAAAAAAGCAACCCTGCTCAGAGCCCAGTGCCTCTGGTTTTCCCACCAGTCTCTACCTAGCCCTGCCTCACCTTCAGCCTGCCCTCTCTGAATCCCAAATCTGCCATCTAGATTAAAGACTGAGCCACGAAAGAGACCCCCTTCTGCCACTGAGAATGGAAGTCACAGGGCCCTAACACCTTCTAGATGAAGTCTCAGAGCAACATGGGTCCCAACTCCCGCCCTCATTCCCAGGCTGCCCTGTGCCAGTGGCATGCTTACCTCTGTCTCTCATGGAGGAATAAAAGCCAGGGGTGTCATCTTCAGATTGAGCCCAATTGAGCACTCGAAAGTCCCAGCCCCCAAGGATGAACTGCACAGGCATCCTGCAGTGAATGACAGCCAGGTCGTCAACGGTGATACCAAGGTGCCAGGACTTTTAATAGTATTGTGGCTGGATCAAAGGCTCGATCACTGGTAGTCTAGGTTGTCAGGTGAAATCATAGCTAAAATATCCTGACACCCCTGACCTGGAATCATCCTCCCTCTTCATCATCCTAATTATCACTTGCCCCCACCCTTCACACTCCCTCTCCCCAATACCTCCCTAGCCCTTGGACATTTTCTTCTTATCTGACCAGAAAATAAACTCGTTGGGGCCAGGGATGATTAAACCTGGTAACCCACCCTGATCCCTAGGGTCTACTGAGGCTGCTTTCCTCTGCACTCGGTTGAGTACACAGCTCTTGGATGTCATGAACTTGCTCAGGGGTCAGTGGCTTGATCCAACATACTGGCTTTAATCTCTGAAACTGTCCCCACAGAGATTGTGTGAATGGTTGGCTCCCTTGATCCAGGGACTCCAAAACAAGTCTTGCATGTTCTCCCTTCTTCCTTCCTTTCCTCTTTTTCTCCTTCTGTCCTTCCCTCCTCTCTCTCTTTCTCTCTCTCTCTCTGTCTGTCTCTGTCTATGTCTCTCTCTCTCTCTGTTTCTCTCTCTCTCTCTGTGTCTTTCCTTTCTTTTTGTCAGTCATGGGCCTTGAACTCGGAGCTTAAGTGCTATCCCTGAGACTTTTACTCAAGGCTAGCAGTCTATTGCTTGAGCCATACAACTTCTGTTGTTTTGTTTTTGGTAGTTAATTGAAGACAAGAGTCTTACAGGCTTTCCTGCCCGGGCCAAAAGCCTCCATCCTTGGATCTCAGCTTCCTAAGTAACTAGGATGACAGGCTAGAAGCACCAGCATCCAGCTCAAACCAAGTTTTCTTCATGTTCTGTGGAAACAGTCCTGGAACCTTTCATTGTCTAAAACCTCCCAGAGCATGGTGCACACTGTATAGGTTTGTTGGATAAATAAATGAGCATCTGTCTATGACAATACTACAGAAAAGTCCCATCTGATTCAGGTATGTATCCCCTGTAATTATTCCTCTGATGAAGCCTGATGAAGCTCTCCCACAGTTCTCTCTTCCCTCTTCATGCCCTCCTGGTGGCACCACACTTAACTGTTTTGACTCCTAGGATGTGAGCTATGATGTACTCACTGGATTCCAGGGCCTCTATGATGCCTATCTTCTCAAAGATCTCTGTCCAGCGGCTGACCAGCTCTGTGGCAATCAATTCGCCACTCAGTTATGAACGAGTTTGCCATGAGCTG
The DNA here is from genome assembly GCF_024711535.1 of Dipodomys merriami. Classification (NCBI taxonomy): domain Eukaryota; kingdom Metazoa; phylum Chordata; class Mammalia; order Rodentia; family Heteromyidae; genus Dipodomys; species Dipodomys merriami. Next base: position 40,351 of record NW_027206378.1, read on the forward strand.
AATGACTGGCTCAAGAGGCCTCCTCTCCTCCCCCTGGGACCAGCCAGGATGGTCTACCAAATCCCACCCCCAAGTTTCATGGTGCAGACAAAGGATCTTTGAGGCAGCCTGGGATCTCAGAGTCTCCCATAATCCAGTGCAGTTACTGGGAATCGTCTCTGCTCACAGCTGCAGGCTGAGGATGTCAAGGTCACAATCTCTGCTCCCCAGGACGTCCCCGACTGAGGTGGTCACCCTAGAGAGAACTGGAGGAGATTCAGCAGCTGCCAGAGAAAGGCTTAGTCAAGGCACAAGGTTCAAAGCAAGAAATAATCTGGCCTGGGAACTCTGCCTGTGACGCTTTGAACGTCATTGTTTGGCAGCTGAAAACGTCCATCCAAGGCATTAGTGGAAATTGCCAGCTTAAATAAAAAAAACCTGGAAAATGTAGCATTTAAATTGTCCCAATCAAACTTAAAGTGTTCCAAAATCAGTGGTCCCCTTTTGCTTCCAGACAGCCTACAGCAGGTTATGGAAACTGGGATTTATCGATCCCTATCTAATTGCCATATCCTGATAACAAGCGGGCTCCAGCAGGGGGAATGGACTTGCCTACCACTGTCCAGCTTGAAACATCCCAGATAGGACACAGATTGGAGTCTGCAGGACTCCAGGGAGGATTGACCACTGGTGCACTGCCCCGGGAGAGAAACCAGGCCACCAGTGGGGCCCCGGAGCCCTGGGCCTGGATGTCCACAGAGGCCATAAACGCCCTAGGTAAGGATCCCCTCTCATCCTTGGTCATGGTGAAACATCTTCCATGTCACACTGTACGCCAGCCCCCAAAACCTCATAGCTTCACAGCCCCTGCCCTATCCTTTCTCCCATCTCCTTCCCTAATTATGTTTGGCAGACACATTCCCAACCCTTGAATTAGCTCCAACTATACACTGAGAGCAGCGTGTCTGTCTGGAAGAGTGTGGCTGTGGACACTCTTGCCTCAACAAACTTCTGGCCTGGGATAGAAGGACAGGTGTCCACTCGAGTTCACACAGGTCTCCTAGTGGATGGCCACGCAGGCCCAGCAGCTATTGTGGGTTACAGGAAAAGGGGAAAAGTGAGGTGGAAAGGGGAGGAAAGGAATGTCTACTGAAATCTTCATAAAGGATCCATGAAACTGTGAAGGAGAAAACAAAAATTGTGGCTGGGCTCATACTTGGTACTGATGAAAAAAGAACAACAACAAATACATACACACAGAGGCTTTTGCTGTTTTTAGACATGGTGACACACACACACACACACACAAATCCAGAACAGTGACAGAAGTGTCTTCCATGCAGTACCTGCAATTTGTCAAATGATCACTCACCTGAGCACAATCAGGCTGTACAAGGAGAAAGATGATCGATCTCTCTCTCTCTCTCTCTCTCTCTCTCTCTCTCTCTCTCTCTCTCTCTCTCTCTCTCTCTCTCTCTCTCTCTCTCTCTCACACACACACACACACACACACACACACACACACACATACACACACACAGACTCAGAGTATTGCCTCTCTTAAGTTTGTTGGTTACTCATCTGGGACAATGTACAGCTGGAGCATGCAGGTTCCCATTCCCCATTCCCTTTTCAGAAGCAAGGGTTCCCACCCAAGGGGAGCACCAGTGTAATGACACAGCACCACCCTGCCTCTTGCCTTCTCCAGGGCCAAACTCCTCCCCTTGGGAACAACCAGCATTAAATCCCCAGACAGGTGGCTCCTCATAGCAAGAACTGAAAACAAGCAGGGGGTCATGGGTCCCCAAATGGGTGTCTAAGCTGGGGTGGGCATGGTGTTGAGGAAATGGATGGGGTTCTAAAGACTACAAACATGGACACATTCCCTACTTCCAGCCTAGATGCTTCTGGGCAACTGGGTGGATTCTTGGAGGGACAAGGAGAACAGATGGACCAGGAGCACCAGCAGATGCTGGAAGAGCTGGGAAATGTGACCAACCTGTGAGTACTGTTGACAGCTGGCATAGGGCAAGGGGGGGACAGGCCAGGTGTATGGGTGTCAGAGAGAGTGTGTTCCTCCAGATATTCACCTTTCATCTGACACCCAGTGCTCTCACCTCCCTAGTCGGATTTTCTGATACCCTCCTCAGGTGAGAGGATGACTGAGAACAGAGGACAAGAACTCACACAGCAAAGGGTCTCTATCTTCTGCATCCAACACCGCCCCCACCCCCAGAAAAAAGGAAAAGACCCGAGAAGGCAGGTGTGGAGTTGCTGCTCCCCACCTCTTTATAAAGCCACAAAATTCCCACCTAGGAGAGGAAGGGTGAACATGTGGGGTTGTGTGGTTCCCACTGCTCCAGGCCAGGGGCTTGGTGATGCCACCTTCTCACCCAACCCTGCATCTCCCCATTTCCTTGGACACTGACACTAGTGATAGGGGTGGGATCCTTGGGTCGACACCAACTCCCCCACCCCCCACTCCTGGGGAGCATTTGTGGCAGAGCCAGGGCTGGCCCCTGGCACTGGTGAGGCAAGGTTAGGATGTGAGAAGAGAAGTGGGAGTCGCGAGTCTGGGTTGGGGTGGGGAAGAGGGGATTTGGAGAGGTCACAAGGTGCGGGCCCCTGGGACGGCCACTCATGTGTGCTGCTAGGAGATGCTATAGGCTGCCATTCTGGGTGTAGTGGGCAGCAATGGCAGCATCATGGCAGATGCTCAGGCCCAGAGCAGAGGATGGGGGTCAGTACATGGTCAGGGCCACAAGCTGGCCTGGGGCACATCACTGGATGACTCTGAGAGGTGCTGCAGGTCCGAGCCAGCAGCCCATGTTTGAAACGTAATGCCACGGGTAGAGCAGGAAAGGGGGCCAGGACAGGGGTAGGAAGGTGGCAGGACTGAGCCCGCCTTAGGCTCAGCTGAGCTCCTGGCACTGGAATCTCAGACTCAATGCCTACTTGGCCTCTGAGCCTCCAATGGCCTGTGGGAGGGATGTGCCTGCTGTGCTGGCTTTGTGTGCTCTGTGCTCCTAGCCCAGACCCGTGATCCTACAGGAGCAGAAGCCGCCTCCCCTGGTGCTTGTGCCTGCTCTTCTGTCTGCTGTCTCTCTCTGACCCCCACTTCTCTCCCGGGCCGCCCCACCCATGCTGCACAATTGAGCCAGCCCCCATGTGCCCCTGGCTGCAGCAGATATGTGCCCCCTCGGCCACGTCCTGTCCTCTCCTCAGTCACGCCCCCTCCCCACTCGACCACACCCCCCATCCCTGACCTTGTGGTGCCCTGACTCCCTAAGGCTAACAGGCCATGGAAGAAGCAGCCTCACCACAGCTCAGGGCTTCTTCCGAACCCCAGCAGCTGCCCATGGCAACGAACCGCTCCCTCAGTCCAACAGCTGGGAGAGACTATTCTCTATCCACCTCACACACTAAGCAGGTGCACGGTTACCCTCTGTTAGTGTGTGTGTGTGTGTGTGTGTGTGTGTGTGTGTGTGTGTGTGTGTGTGTGTGTGTGTGTGTGTGTGTGTGTAATTTTCAGGGATACCTACCTCACAAGGACTCAGAACATAGCACCTTTTTGGATGACAGCAAACAGCATAGTTTAAAAAAATAGCACAAAGAAACCTGTGTAATGGACTCATCACAATGCGCCTTTTGAAGGACTCAGCACATAACAACCTTTGGGATCCTCATGGTAATCTAATGACCAATAAAATTAGACATGTCATTTTGACATCACCAAGCTTAAATATCATAGAATTATGACAGCATGTCATAGTGAAATTATAGACATATTGTGAATGCCTATTTTGTGATTTCATTCTAGTTCAAGCAAGCAATATTGGTGGATATCAGAAATCCATTGTGACATGAAAATCCTTTTGTGATATCACTGTGCCATTGTGATATCATTAATCTGTTGTGACATCACAAAGCTGTCCTGTCCATTGTGACCTCCTCACCAATGTGACATCACAAAGCCATTGTGATATCACATTGCTGTTGTGACATTACAATCACCCTGAGACCTCCCAAACCCATTATGACATCTTTAGCACTTTTGTAAAAACACATGGCCTTTGTGACACCACAATCCCTTTGTGTATCTATATCTTCATTGTGAAGTGTCAATTGAGATCAGATATGCCATTGTGAGATCACAAAACATTTACAATATAATCACAGGTGTGACATCACATTGTCATTATGACATCAGGTCATTATGATATCCCAAATCTATAATGATATCATACCATTATGACATCACATTTTCATTGTGACATCATATTTACATTATGAATGCCTATTATGTGATGTCATTATATTTCAAATGTGGCATGTGGGTTCATATAAAAAACACATTTTGACTTCATAACCATTGTGACATCACAATCCCTTTGTGACAAAACTTTGCCATTGTGATATCTCTAAACAAATGTGACAACTCAAACATGTCCTGCCCTCGTAAGTTTTGACATGTTGCCAGTGTGTTATGTTAGGCCCATTGAGAGCTCATTCTATTTTTGACCTCATATTATTTCAGGTATGACATAAAATATTAATAATGTACTGTGACATCTTGAGTATTGTGACATCACACTGCTAGATGTAATGACCATTGTGTCACATTGTCACATCACAAATCTATTCAACTTCATCACATTTGTGCCAACAAATGCCTTTGGAATCCTCACAATCCCATTCTAAACTCATATACTCATTGTGAGCTATTGACAATTGAGGTGTCAAATGCCATTGTCACATCACCAATCTATACTGCGACATCATAAAACGATTTTGAACTCATCACTATTATGGCATCACCAACTAATTGTGATTATAACAACATTCTTATGACATTATAATTTGACATCATATTGCAATTGTGATATTACTGTACCATCATGCTTTCACAAACCTATTATGACCTCATAACATCTTAAAAAATGCACGATCTTTGGGACATCAAGCTCCTTCTCTGAACTTGTATCATTTTGAACTTGTAGCAATTGAAATTTGAAATAAAGTGTGATATTACAAACTAGTTTGACATCACTTACGCATTTTTATATCATTAACACTTTGACAAATGAAACCTGTTAGGATCCTTAGCACTTTTGACAAAAAAAATGGCCTTTGTGTCATCACAGTTCATTTGTGTATGTCATTGTGACTTCATTCTCATATACTCATTATAAACTAATGGCAGTTAAGATCTGACATGCCATTATGACCTCACAAACCCTTTGTGACATCATGAAACTGTCGTTATGATATCATCAGCTCATTGTGACATCACCAAGCTACAGTGACATCATAGCATTATGACATCGCATTGCCATTTTACTGTCATAGACACATTGTGAATGTATATCCTGTTATTTCACTCTATTTCAAATGTGGCATATCAGTTGATATCAGAAACATATTGTGACCTCATAACCATTGTAACATTATAAACCCTGTGTGATGTCATAATCATTGTGACACCATATTGTTGTGATCACATTTTGGCTTATGGTGACAACACAAAATGAGAATGACATTATAGCATTTGCCATTATGTCATTGTGACATCATATTCACATTATGAATGCCAAATCTGTGATTTCATTGTATTTGAAATGTGGCATGTGGGTTGATATCAGAAACTCATTGTGATATCATAACCATTGTCACATCAGAATCCCTTTGTGACATCATTTTGGCACTGTGACATCACAATAGCAATATGATGCTACTAAAGCACCGTGATATCACAATGGTCATGAACTCACAATGGGTTTCTGATATCAACCGACATGCCACATTAGAAATCCAATCAGATAACATAATAGGCAAACACAACATGTCTATGATATCAGAATGACATTGAGATGTTACAATGCTATGATGTCATTGCAGTTTTACATGTCAAAATGAGCTGATGGTGTCATAATGGCAACATGATATCATAATTATGATAATGTCAGAAAGGATTTTTTTTATGTTTAAATGGTATGTCTGATGTCAGTTGTCAGTTCCCCATGAGGATATGGATACAAAAATGTTCTGTGATGCCACAGAGGCCATGTGTGTTTTCAAAGGTGGTAAGAGGTCATAATAGGTTTCAAAGGGCACAATGTGATCCATAATGTCACAATGAAAATGAGATGTCCCATTGGGTTTTTGATGTTACAATGGTGATGAGGTCAAAATGGTTTAGTGATGTCACAGTTTGTAATATCAGAATGATACATCCAATTTCAATTACTCATAATTCAATATGAGGATACCGGGTGATAGAAGCAGCTTCATAATATGTGGTCATACTACGTGAAAACCCAATGGAACAGTGATTTCACAATGACAATGTGATGTCTCAACATCATGTTATAATAATTTTTTGATGTCACAATTGGTGATGTCATACTGATGAGGGGGTCACAATAGATTTGAGATGTACCAAGGGGTTGGTGATGTCACAATGGCATGTGGGATCTCAATTATCACTAACTCACCATGAGTATATGAGGAGTTTGGGAAGGGATTCTGATGTCACCAAAATATTTGCAGTCAAGATAGTGAAGAACTAACAGGTCTGAGATGTCACAAAGTGACACAATGGTTATGATGTCCAGGGGTGTGTTATGATGTTAAATTGGATTTTAGATATCTCATGTCATATTTGAAATATGAAGTCGAACACAGATTTTCAACTCACAAAGGGCCTAAGAAATCACAATGGCATTTCACAAAAGTTATGAGGACAGGAGAGGTATTTGATGTCACAGTGGATTAATGATATAACAAATGCAAAGTGTTGTGACAAAGAGATTTTGATGTCACAAAGGTTATGAGTTCACAATGGTTTCCTGATATCAACCCACATAGCACATTTGAAATAGAATGAAATCAAAGTATAGGCATTCACAATGGGTCTATGACATTAAAGTGACAAGGGGATATCAAGGCAGCAATGTTTGATAGGATATGTACTCATTACCTTACTCATGTAACTGTAATCCCTCTGTACAGTACACATACAATAAAAAACGTACGGAAGAAAAAAAGAGAAAAATGGTATTGTGTCATTGCGGTTTTGTGAGTCACAATGAGATGATGGTGTCATGATGACAATGTGATTTCACAGTCATAATTATTGTACAAAGTATTTGTGACGCTACAATGCTATGTGTGATCACAATTTTCATTAGTTCACTATGAAGATATGGGTACTCAAAGGGTCTGTGATGACAGAGGTCATGTGTATTTTAAAGGTGCTAAGAGTTCATTATTGCTTAGTGATGTCACAATGTGATTGTGAAGGCACAACAATAGTGTGATGACACAATGAGTTTGTGATGTCACAGTGATGATGAGGTCACAATGCGTTTGTGATGTCACTAAGAGTTAGTATTATTACAATGACATGTCCAATTTCAATTTCTACTAGTTCAAAATGAGGATACAATTTCAAAGAATCTTAAGCTCCAAGGACCATGAACTGTTAGTCATAACGTGTGATATGCTGCCATTAGGATATTTTAGGGCTTTAGTAAGCTTATATTCTGTTTTGACTCTGACAATATGAACATTGTGACATCACATTGATAGACATCAAGACCATGGTGTCACATTGTGAACTCACAAATGTGTTAAGACTTCATCACATTTGCCTCAACACATGACTTTGGAGACAACACAGTCCTTTTGTGAACTCATATCTTCATTGTGAATTAAAGTTATTTGAGAATCGGCATGCCATTGTGACATTTCCAACCAATTGTGACAGCACAAACCTATTATAGTAGAAACACATTGTGATCTAATAGCCATTGTGGTAGCACAATCCTTTTGTGACCCCATAGGTCCATGGTGATATCACTAACCCACTGTGAAATTCCAATCCTCTCATACCCAATCCAGGTATGAAATGTGATACCCGAATGCAGTGTGACATCTAGATCATGGTGACATCACACTGATAGATGTTCTGAGCATTTTGTCATATTCTGACAACACACACCTGTTAGGACTTCATCATTTTTGAGACAACGCATGACTTTGGAGACATCACAGTCCCTTTGTGAGCCCAATTGAGTTGACAATTGAGATCACATGTGTCATTTTGATATCACCAACCCATTGTGATATCACACACCTCTTGTAAACTATCACCAGTATGGCATCACCAATTGTGGCAACAAAACTTTATTAAATCATCATATTGCAACATCCCATTGCCATAGCGATATCACTGTTCCAATGTTTTTTCAAAAACCTAGTATGTCTTCATAGCATTTTAGAAAATTCATGGCCTTTTATATTTCAGTCTTCTTCTGTGAACTCATATCCTCATTGTGAAATAGTAGCAACTGAAATTGGACATGTGAGTATGAGATGTGACTTCACAAAACGTTGATTTCATCACCAATGTGACATCACAAACCCATTGTGAGCTTTCATTGCCACTTGATATCACTATCACATTGTGACATCCCAAACCTGTTTGGACCTCTTAGCACCTTTGAAAAAACACATGGCCTTTGTGACATTACAGTCCCTTTGTGTAACTATACCATGATTATGAACTGACAATTGATATAAGACATGCCATTGTAACATCATGAACTCTTCGTGACATCACCAGTGTGACATAACATTCTCATTATGACAGGACCAACTACTTTTGACATCACAAAACTATGACAAGATAGCATTATGAGATCACATTGTCATTGTGATGTTATAGAGAGATTGTGAATGCCTGTTTTTCATTTTTTTTTTCGGTCATCGAGCTTGATCTCTGGGCTTGGGTTCTGTCCCTGCTCTACAGCTCAAGGCAAGCAATCTATCACTTCAGTCACAGCACCACTTCTGGTTTTCTAATGGTTTTTATTGGAGATAGTCTCATACACTTTCCTGCCTAAAGTGGCTTTGAAGTGCAATCCTTAGATCTCAGCCTCCTGAGTAGCTTGGATTACAGTCATGAGCCACTGGCTCCAGGCTTTTTCATTCTTTTTTCAAATTTGACATGTGTGTTGACATCAGAAACATAATTTGAACTCATAACCACTGTAACATCATAAATAAGCAGTGACATCAAATTGTCATTATGACACCTTCAGCTCGTTGTGACATCACCAAACAACAATGGCATCATAGCATGATAAATCACAATGACATTGTTACATCATAGTCATAACAGTGTGAAGGCTTATTCTGTGAATTTATTCTATTTCAGAAACCCATTTTGACCATATAACCATTGTGATATCACAATCTTTTGTGACATCATTAATCTGCTGTGCCATCACAAACCAGTCCTTATAAGTTTTGTGACATGCTGCCATTGTCATATGTTAAGCCCTTTGTGAGCTCATAATCTGTTTTAAATCTCATATTTCTGGTATGACATGTGATATCAGAAATCCCCTGTGACATCATACTGCCAGCTATCATGAGTATTGTGTCACATTGTGACATCACAAACCTGTTAGAACGGCATCACATTTGTGACAACAAATGCCTTTGGAGACATTACAGTCCCTTTTTGAAATCATATATTCATTGCCAATTAATGACAATTGAGATCTGCCATGCCACTCTGACATCATGAACCCTTTGTGACATCACAAACTTATTGTGACCTCATCACAAGAATGGCATCGACAACTAATTGTGGTATGAAAGCATTATTTTGACATGATATTGTGGTATTGCCATTGTGATATCACTGTCCCATTGTGTTTTTTACAAAACTATATGGTCACATCACATCTTAGAAAATTCATGGCCTTTGAGACTTCAAGCTCTTTCTGTGAACTCGTGTGCTTATAACTTCTAAGGCAAAGAGACAAACCATCAAGTCACATTTAGTATAATAATCCAATTTACACTAGAAAGCGGACTGTGATTACCTTATCCTGGACTGGATACCCAGGTGCAAGAGCAGCCTTGACCACCAAACCTCAGAACTTCAATGGGCAGCCCCACCCTTTCTTAATTGGTCTGCAAACCACCAGTCAAAAAATTATGATCTCCAAAACTCCAAACCTCAATGAGCAAGGTTTTTTACTTTTCCATTCCTCCCTCCTTCGCTACAGACTTGTCCTTCCTTCCTGGTCTTTCCCTATTTCCCTTCCACCACTTCCTTCAGGCCTCTCCAGTCTCCACAGGCCTGCCCTCCTCTGCCCCAGTGACCTCTTGCCAACCTTCTGCTCTCCCTCAACTTCCTCTTTTCTCTTTTCCCTTCCTGCTGTCTCACCACTTTCTTCCATCTGGGTAGCTCTCATTTTTATGTCCCCTTCTAATGCTCTGAAAATGCAAATTATATATAGGTTGTACCCCTCCTCACACCAATGTGTCGTCTGCCTAACAGTTTTCAATCGTCACTTCCCAAACTGCCCAATGTTCAATTACTTCTTGACAGCTCACCATGTGAGGCTTGACACCACCACCTTTAGCGGTATTCCCCTCACTCTCCGGTGGGCCAGGCCAAGAATTTACAATGATTATGGGCTCCCACAGATAATTCTGGCCTCACTGGTTATGATAGTTTCCTCATAGTGAATTAGAAGAAATTGAAATTTTATATGTCATTGTTATATTACTTGATGAGACATCACTAAACCGTTGTGACCTCATCACCATGGTGACATCACAAACTCATTGTGATGGGCTGGGAAGGTGGCTCAGTGGTAGAGCGCTTGCCTTGCATGCCTGAGGCCCTGGGTTCGATTCCTCAGCACCACATAAGCAAAAAGAAAAAAACCGGAAGTGGCGCTGTGGCTCAAGTGGTAGAGTGCTAGCCTTGAGCTGAAGGGCTCAGGGACAGCGCCCAGGCCCAGAGTTCAGGCCCCACGACCGGACCCAAAAAAAAAAAAAAAAAAAAAAACAAACTCATTGTGATATCACATTGCCATTGTGTCACCATGCTCACATTGTGACATCCCAATCTTAATATGACTTCAGAAGCTTTGAAAGAAAGCATGGCCTTTGTGTCATCACAGGACCTTTGTGTACCCAAATCCTCATTTTGAGCTAATGACAATTGAGATCAGACATGCCATTTTAACATCTCAAAACCTTTGTGACATCATCACCACTGTAACATCACATTGTCATTATGACAACATCATCCCATTGTGACATCATAAAACAACAATGACATCATAGAATTATGACATCACATGGTCATTGTGATGTCACAGATACAATGGAATGTCTATTCTGTGATTTCATTCTATTTCAAATGTGACAGGTGTGTTGATATCAGAAATAGATTGTGAACACATAACCACTATGGCATCACAATACCTCGATGACACTACATTGCCATTATGATATCACTAACCCACTGTCTCTCCTACCTCATAAATGTTTTGACATGCTGCCAGTGTGATCTCTGGCCTCTCTAAGCTCATAAATTGTTTAACTCATAATACTTCAGGTATGACATGTGATATCAGAAATCCACTGTGACATCATGACCAATGTGACACCGCACTGCCAGATGTCATGACCACTGACTCACATTGTGACATCACAAACTTGTTAATACTCATTGCACTTGTGCCAACATATGCCTTTGGATACATTATGCCTTGTGAACTTATATATTTATTGTTAATTGGAGACCTGGCATGAAATTTTGACATCAACATCCCATTGTGAAATCACAAATCTATGTGACCTCATCAGCTGTATGGCATTACCAATTATTTGTGACATCAAAACAATACTGTCCCATGTAATGGTAACATCACATTGCCAGTGGGATATCTATGTCCCATTGCATTTTCACCAATCTCTTATTTCTGCATAATATTTTACAAAATCCATGGCCTTTCTGACTTCTAGCTCCTTATGTAAACACGTATCTTCATTGTGATCTAGTAGAATGAAATTAGATATGTAATGGTGATATTACAAATTCATTGTGACATCTCTATCCATGTGTGCCTTTATCAGCACTGTGACAGCACAAACCAATTGTGACATCACATTTCCACAGTGATATCACGATCACCTTGTGATATCCCAAATCTGTTGTGACCTCTTAGCACCTTTGAAAATGGACAAATGACATCAAACATGCCATTGTACCATTACAAACGCTTTATGACATCATCTCCAGAGTGAGATCACATTGTTGTTAGCATACAATCAGCCCATTGTGATATCCCTAAATGACAATGACATCATAGCATTATGACATCACATATTCATTGTGATGTCCTAGAGACAATGTGATTGCCTATTCTGTGATTTCATTCTATCTCAAATGTGGCATATAGTTTGATTTCAGAAACCCATTGTGACCACATCACCATTGTGACATTACAAACCCTTTGTGACCTCATATTGACATTATGATATGATTAATGCAATGTTGCATCACAAATCTGTCTTGTCCTCCTAAATTTTATAACAAGCGACTAACTTGACCTTGGCTGGATGCCCAGAGCTACATGCAGCCTCAACCATGAACCCTCAGAACTCCACAGAGCAGCCCAGCCATTGGTTAACTGGTCTTCAAACAACCAACCCCAAAACTAATGATCTCCAAAGCTCCAAATTTCAAAGGACAAGGCTTTTTCTTATCTCCTCATCCTTCTTCACTACAGACCTGTCCGACATTTCAGGTCTTATTTTTTTCCTTCCACCAATCCCTTCTTCTCTTCAAGCTGTTCTACACTTTACAGGCCTGCCCTGCCCTATCCAAGTGGCCAGGTGCCATCCTTCAGCTCCTGAACTCCCTCAATTTCCTTTCCTGCCAGCTCTTTATCCTCCTGCAGTCTCATCACTTCTTTCCTTCTAGGCCTTTCCGCTTTTTCTGTCTCCTTCTGTTGCTCTGAACCTGCAGCCTATATTTAGGCTGTACCCTACCCCTACTGCAATATGTTTCCTACATAACAGTTTTCAATCATCACTTCCCAAATGTCCATGCCCAATCACTTCTTGGCAGCTCACCATGTGGGACTTGACATCCTATCACCTTCAACAGCATGTCCTGCCCCTTTCAGCGGCATACACCCCTCTCTATGGTGGTCCATACCAAGAGGTCATGATGACTATCTGTTCCTGTGGATTATACGAGCACTGATGGTTATTACAGTGTCCTCATGGTGAAGTAGGAGCAATTGAAATTGGACAAATAATTGTGATATTAAAAACTCATGACATAACTAACCCATTGTGACCTCACCAACACTGTGACATCACAAACCCATTGCGACATCACATTGATATTTTAACACCAGGATCACATTGTTATATCCCAAATCTATTATGACCTCTTATACATTTTGAAAAAATACATAGCTTTGTGACATCACATTTCATTTGTGTATTCAAATCCCCACTGTGAAATATTGACAATTGAGAATCAGACATGACATTTTAATATCAAAAACAGTTTGTGAGTTTATCACAATTGTGACATCACATTGTCATTTTGACACCATCTACTCCTTGTGAAATCACAAAACTAAAATGATATGATAGCTTTATAACTTCACCATGTCATGTGACTTCATAGACACATTATGAATGCCTTTTCTGTTATTTCATTCTATTTAAAATGTGGCCTGTAGGTTGATATCATAAGCAAATCAAGAACTCCTAACCATTGTGACATCAAAATCCCTTTGTACATCACTCTTCCATTGTGATATCTCTAACACACTGTGACATCACAAACCTATCCTGGCATCATAACTTTTGTGACATGCTGCAATTCTAATACCTTTGGCTTTTTTGTCCTCATAATCTGTTGTCGACCTCATTAGATTTCACATATGACACTTGATATCACAAATTCCCAGTGACATCATGACCATGGTGATATCACACTGCCAGATTTCATAACCATTGTGTCAAATTTTAGCATCACAAACCTTTTAGGATTTCAATATATTTGTGACAACACATGCTTTTGGAGAAACCACAGTCCCTTTGTAAAATCCTATACTTATTGTAAGTTAAAGACAATTGGGAACCATCATGTCATTGTGACATGCACAACAAATTGTGACATCACTAATCTTTTGTGACCTCATCACCAATTGTGACAACAACACAATATTTTGACATGATGTAGTGAGTTGACATTGCCATGATGATATCTGTCCCATTGTGTATTCACAAACCTAATATGATCTCATAACTTTAAAAAAATTCATGTCCATTAGGCCTTCAAGATCCTTCTGTGAACTAGTATGCACATTGTGAAATACTAGCAATTGACATTGGACCTGTGTTTGAGATATTACAAAATTATTATGTCATCAAAAACCTTTGGTGACCTCATCACAACAGTTTATCATAAAGCTATCATGACCTTAAGTACCTTTGAAAACACACATGGCATTTGTGACATCACAGTCCCTTTGTATGCCCATATCCTCATTGTGAACACATGACAATGGAATTCATATATGCCATTGTAACATCACCATTTGTGACCCCATCACAAATAAGACAACAAATATTCATTATGACACCATTATGTCCTTGCAATATCACCAATTTATAATGACCTTATAGCATTATGACATTATATTGTCATTGCGATGTTATAGACACATTGACACATTGTAAATGCCTATTCTCTTAGTTCATTCTATTTCAAATGTGGCATGTGGGTTGATATGAAAAAACCATTATGATCTCATAAATATATGGCATCACAATCACTTTGTGACATCACAGTGCTATGGTGATATCATTAACACACTGACATCACAAACCTGCCCTGTCCTCATAAGTTTTCTGACGTGCTGCAATTGTGATGTCTTAGGCCTTTTATGAGCTCGTAATCTGTTTTCAGTCTTATAATATTTGTTATGATATGTGATATCAGAAATCCACTGTGATATCATGACAATTGTGACATCATACTGACAGATATCATGCACATTGTGTCACACTGTGATATCATATTCCTCCTAGGACTTCATCACACATCTGACAACACATGCCTTTGAAGATACCACAGTCCGTTTCTGCACTCATAGTCTCTGTGATTTCATGACAAATGAGATCCTTTATACCATTTGGATATCACCAACAAATTGTGGCATCATAGACCTATTGTGACCCCTTACCTGTATGGCATCACCAACTAATTGTGACATCAAAACCTTTTGTGATGTCACATGACAGGATGATCATGATATCTGTCAGCGTGATGTCACATGGTCATAATGTTAGTGGATTTCTGGTATCTCGTCATACATGAAATATGAGCTTGAAACAAATTATGAGGGCAAAAAGGTCTAAGATATCACAATGTTAGCATGTCACAAAAGTTATGAGGACAGGAGAGTTTTGTGATGTCACATTGTGTTAGTGATATCACATTGGCACTGCTATATCACAAAGTGATTATGATGTCAAAATGATTGTGTAGGCACAAACATGCGTTTCTGATATCAACTCTCATGCCACATTTGAAATACAATGAAATCACAGAATAGGCATTCACAATGTGTCTTTGATGTCACAATGAGAATTCTTGTCATAATGCGATTATGTCATTGAGTTTGGTGAAGCTCTCATAATGAAAATGTGATGTCACACTGTTGAGGATGTCACAAACACTTTTTGATGTTATAATGGCATGTCTGATCTCAATTGTCATTGGTTAACAACAAGAATATGGGTACACAAAAGGACTATGATGTTGAAAAAGGCATGTGATTTTTCAAAGGAGCTAAGTGATCATAATTGATTTGAGATGTCACAATGGAATCATGATGTCACAATGACAATATTGTCACAATGGGTTTGTGATGTTGTGTTATGATGATGTCAAAATGGGTTTGTGATGTCATAACGAGTTTGTAATATCACAATCAAATTTCCAATTTCAATTGCAACTAATTCACAAGGAGGATACTGTAATAATCATCAGGGCCATGATAATCTATAGGGTCCGATAATCAGCCAGGCACTATCTCCTGGCCAGCTGGAGAGGACAAAGTATGCCACCAAAGAAGGTGGGGCATTCTGTGGGAGGGGCTGTTGCATTAATCCCCACCTATTGAGCTATTAAGAAGTGATTGGGCTTTGGGCAGTTTCTGATGTGACAGTTGAAAACTGTTAGGCAGATGGAGTGGGGAATGGGTACAGATTTTTTACAGGCTACTTGTTCAGAGCAATAGAAGGAAAGAGAAAAAGAGAAAAGTCCTGGAAGGAAGGAAGTGGAAAATGTGTTCATATCTCTGGAGTAACATGAAAAGGAGCTTGGGGCTCTGAATTCCAATTGTGTTCAATTTAAAAATCAGCCCTCTGAACTTAAGAAGAAATGAGGCAAAGAAAAATTCACACACTTCTACCTCAAAATACAGGCTTATAAAAGACTGAATCTCCAATATGTGCCAGTCCAAACCCACCAAGAGTTTAAAAGCACTGGACACTGGAGAAAACAGGGAGAATAATTTGACGTGAAGAAAAGATTTGAAGATATATTCTTGTGAGAGTCAAAAATGAGAAGAAAATCCGCAAAAGGAACTTAGAAAACACAGAATAAAATGAAATTCAAGTACATTAGCCTGGGTGAGCATGAGGCAAATTAGGGGACCACAGATCAGAGGCCGACAGAAGCACAAGACAGCAATGTTGTCATCCTTGCTAACAACAAATGAGGCCAAGAAGAGATACTGATGTTGCATTAAGAAATTGTGGCCATGAAAATGGAGCCAGACCTGATATAAGAATGTATTAGGGTGAAGTAAATGTCTGTGGAGAGCTGCAGGAGCCGCGACCAAATACGGCGCGGTCGTAAGGCGCGGCTGCAAAAATGGCGCGGCCACATGGTGCGGCTGCGACCAAAGATGGCGCTGGCTCCCGCCTTCCGTCTTCCCGGTGATGAGTGTTCTCTGTAAAAACAACTCCTTATATGGCTATGACTTGGCTCCTAGTTTGCTTCTGTGTTTGCGACCCTATCGGTATATGCCATGTGGTGCTTCGTGATTGGCCATCCAGGAGGCTTATAACCGGAGCGCGGGTGGTGGGGGAGGGGGAGGGAGAGAGAAGTGGGAAGAAGAGGGAAGAAGAGAAGCGGGAGAGAAGCTTGTAGCAAGGTCCTGAATAAACTGCATTGAGAAGAATCCCGGGTCGCGTCTTCCTTGCTGGTCGAGGTGGTCGCGACAGCTGGTGGCCCATACGGGGAATTCAGTTCTCTCTGTTGTCAGGGTGGTGCACCGGTAAGTTCCCAGGAAAAGGGGGAATCCTCGACAAGAGCGGGGCTAAGTTCCCAGGTGAAGTGGGAATCCGCGATTAAAGTGGGCATAATACGGGGCTCTTCTCTGTAGATAAAAGAGAGAGCAGAAACCCGGGAAGAAATAAAATACAGGCCTAAAGTGAAAGTAACAAAAAATAAAAATTTTAATAACTGAGATGGGCGCCGCGACGTCACATCCAATTTTTCTGGCCCTGGAAGAGCTACTACGCTCAAAAGGACTAAAGTTAAAGAAGGGTACTTTACAGAGGTTCCTTGAAAAATGAAACATTGTAGCTCCTTGGTTCATAGTGTCCGGAAGCCTTACAATAGCCTCATGGGATAAATTAGGGAGGGAGTTGGACTTTGCCTATGAACAGGGCACATTAAAGGCAGGAGTCCGCCCCATTTGGAGATTGATTAGTGGCTGCCTTGGAGGATCAGATCTGCTGTGAGATTATAGAAAATGGACAGCCAGCACTGGAGCAGTTACAGGAGGAGAGGTCAGAGAAGGCAATCAGTGAAAAGGGAGACAGTGAACAGGGCAAAAGGGGGCGACTATACCCAGATCTGTCCGAGCTAAAATTGGAAAGAGCGAGTTCCAGCGAGTTAGAGGAGGAAGAAGTGAGAGCACTTATTCAACAGATGAAAAGGAGCCGTATAAAACAAGGGGAACGTAAGCTAAGCCAACCTGCACTTAATGAGGACTTAGAAAGAACTTCCGGTCCGACCCCTTTAGCTCCTCCTCCATATCAACATAGAGCCAATGGGCACACGTTTTGCCCGGACACTTGGCGAACTGCTCGAGCAGAACTCGCCTTCCCAGTTTTTCAAGACAATAATCAACAGAGATTCCATGAGCCTCTAGAATTTAAAGTAATTAAGTCCCTGGCTGAGTCTGTTCGGACGTATGGGCTTACAGACTCTTTTACCGTAGCTCAAGTGGAAGCTATAATGAGATATTGCATGACCCCCTCTGATTGGGCGAGCCAAGCATGGGCATGTTTGAGTCCAGGCCAATACTTGGATTGGAGGGCATTTATGCTAGAATTTTGTAATGAACAGGCAGCCATAAATCAAGCGAACGGACGTCAGGTTTGGGACAGAGACATGCTCTTAGGACAAGGTCGCTTTGCTAATGCTCAGATAGGATATTCCCCTGAAGTGTATCAACAGATAAATGATGTTTGCATTAAGCCGTGGAAATCACTACCAAATAAGGGGGAAGTTAGCGGCAATCTCACCAAGATCCTGCAGGGGGCTACGGAGCCTTTTTCAGATTTTGTGGCCAGAATGGTGGAAGCAGCAGGCAGAATTTTTGGGGATCCTGACATGGCTATGCCTCTTATAAAACAATTAGTCTATGAGCAATGCACCAAAGAATGCAAAGCCGCCATTACCCTGTTTATGCATAGAGGGTTGGAAGCATGGATGAAAGTGTGCAGGGAGCTGGGAGGACCTCTAACTAATGCAGGCCTTGCTGCCGCTGTATTCCAGTATTCAAATAGGCCGTGGGGCTCTGGAGTGACATCTGGAGTATGTTTTAAGTGTGGTAAGGCTGGTCCTTTTAAAAGAGATTGCCCAGAGAGAAAAGGAACCGGAAGGGCTGGAGGAGTTACAACGGGTAAACAACCAGGGCTGTGCCCCAGATGTAAGAAAGGAAAGCATTGGGCCAATGTAGATCAGTCAAAGTTGTTAACTGCCAGCCCTTGGGCCCCATCATGCAGCCAAAAAATGGGCAGAGGGGCCCCCGTCCCCAGGGCCCACAAATGTATGGGGCAATGGAGAGCCCAAATGAGGAAATTTCCCAAGAAGGATGGCCTACCCTGAGGCATCCCAAGAACCGCGGAGAGCCACTACAGGCTCGGCAGGACTGGACATCCGCACTACCACCAGACTCGTACTAACCCCACTAATGGGCGTTCAGTTAATAGAGTCAGATTTTCAAGGTCCTCTAGAACAGGGCACAGTGGGGTTACTACTTGGCCGGTCTTCCGTTACTCTTAGAGGGCTTAAAATTCACCCAGGAGTTATTGACCCAGATTATACAGGTATACTTAAAATCATGGTAGAAGCCCCAAAAGGTATTGTAGCAATTTCCCCTGGAGACAGAATTGCCCAATTGTTACTCCTGCCTAGCCTACATGAAAAATTTCCTGCCATACAGTCTGAGAGAGGTAAAAAGGGTTTTGGCTCCTCTGGAATTGGGTCAGTGTACCTAGCCCTGGATTTAGACCAGAGACCCACGCTTGAGCTGGAGATTGAAGGAAAAGGATTATAGGACAGTTAGACACAGGGGCTGATCGTAGCATTATTGCTAAAAAGGATTGGCCGAGAGGGTGGCCATTACAGGCCTCAGAACAAACCCTGAGAGGGTTGGGCTATGCCAAAGCCCCTGACATAAGTGCAAGACCCCTCAACTGGAAGGATGGAGAGGGACACTCTGGAAACATCCAGCCTTATGTTTTAGAATTGCCTGTCTCCCTGTGGGGTCGAGATTTACTAAAAGAGATGGGGTTTTCCCTTAGTAATGAATATTCTCCTACCTGAAAGGAAATGATGTTACAAATGGGCTACTGCCCAGGGCAAGGACCGGGAAAAAACTTGCAAGGCTGTAAAGAGCCTATTGATGTCCACCAAAAACCCATTTTCATAGGGGCTGCTGAAAATCAAGTTCCCATTACCTGTAAGACGGAGGAACCGGTATGGGTAGCTCAGTGGCCTCTATCCTCCGAAAAGCTTTTAGCCGCTCATAAACTGGTAAAAGAACAAGTAGCCCTGGGCCATGTGAGACCCTCAGTTTCACCATGGAATACTCCAATATTTGTGATAACAAAGTTGGGTAAATGGTGATTACTTCATGGTTTGCGTGCCATAAATGCACAAATGCAAATTATGGGCCCTGTACAAAGAGGGTTACCTTTACTTTCCACACTCCCTGCCCATTGGCCTATTATGGTAATAGATATAAAAGATTGTTTCTTTTCTATCCCCTTGCATTCCGCTGATTGTGAGCATTTTGCCTTTACTGTGCCCTCCTGTAACCATGAAGAACCTGACCAAAGATATGAGTGGGTCGTGCTGCCTCAGGGTATGGCCAACAGCCCTACTATGTGTCAGCTGTTTGTCGGCAGGGCTATATCTCCTGTTAAAGAACGGCATCCTAAACTCAGGGTGGTCCATTATATGGATGACATTTTGATAGCTCATAAGGAAGAAGCTGGGTTACAAAAGGCCTATGCAGGATTGGTTTTTGCCTTAAGGGAACAAGGTCTTTATCCAGCACCAGAAAAAATACAAACAGGCAGAGTGGTGGAGTACCTGGGAGCTAAGATACATCCCAGGTCGATCATGCCCCAAAAATTGACCCTGAGAAAAGATAACTTAAAGACTTTAAATGATTTTCAAATATTGTTGGGGGATATTAATTGGATAAGGGGGTATTTGAAATTGCCAAATTATGAATTAAAACCCTTATTTGATATGTTAAAAGGAGATATAGATTTAAACTCCCCAGGAGACCTGACTGAGAACGCCCGATTTGCTCTTAAAAGGGTGGAGGAGGCTTTAAGTGCCGCCTGTTTAAACAGGCTACAAGATGGCCAACCCTTTGATTTATGCATTCTTCCCACTGAGACCCAACCAACTGGTGTACTTTGGCAAGAGGGGCCTTTGATGTGGTTACACTCTCATGTTTCCCCCGGAAAGGCGCTGGAGTATTACCCTGAGGCGGTAGCGGGCTTAGCTCTGCAAGGAGTTCAACAGAGTTTACAATTTTTTGGAATTTATCCGCACTCCATCATTGTTCCCTACAATGCCTACCAAGTTCAGACCTTATGTACCACTATTGATAATTGGTCCATTTTGAGATGCATGTTTCCAGGAGATATTGATAATCATTTGCCCAAAGACCCCCTACTGAGATTTGTAAAGGAACATCCAGTGATTTTTCCAAAGGTAACTGCCCAAAAGCCTATTGGAGGGGCTATAAATATTTTTACAGATGGTTCCAAAACGGGTTGCGGGGTATACGTCGCAGGTAACCAAGACCCCGTGTAGCATCAATTTGTCCCTGTTAACCCACAGATTGTTGAGTTGATGATTGTAATTGAAGTATTTAAAGCTTTCCCCTGTCCCTTTAATTTAATATCAGATTCAGCCTATGTAATAAATGCTTTAAATATATTGGAAGCGGTTGGTTCAATAAAGGCTACCTGTTCTGTTCTAGCTCCCTTTACCTTGCTACAATCCCTTATATGGCAACACAAGGAACCCTTTTTTCCAATGCGTATTCAAGCACATACGAGCCTCCCAGGACAACTGACAAAGAGTAATGCCCTGGCTGATGCACACACTAGTGCTGAGTGGGCGCTCCATGCTTCTTCTGTTGACTTAGCAAAAGATTTTCATGCCAAATTTCATGTAAATGCCAGGACTTTACAAAGCCGCTTTTCCCTTTCTAGAGCGGATGCACGTCAAGTGGTAAAGGAGTGTCCCCGATGTATTATTTACCATAAGCCCCCTATGTTTGGAGTTAATCCATGTGGTTTAAGACCCTTACAAATATGGCAAATGGATGTAACTCATGTACCAGAATTTGGCCGCTTAAAATATCTACATGTTTCTGTTGACACCTTTTTGGGTGTTATACTTGCCACCCCCCTGTCAGGGGAAAAGGCTACTGATGTAATATCTCACTGCCTGGAAGCGTGGGCGGCCTGGGGAATGCCAAAACAGCTAAAAACTGATAATGGTCCGACCTATACTGGGCAGTGCTTTGTTTCCTTTTGCACTCAAATGGGTGTTACCCTGGTGCATGGACTGCCCTATAACACTCAAGGAGAAGGAATTGTGGAAAGAGCTCATCGTACTATCAAGGAAATGTTAATAAAACAAAAAGGGGGAGCTGGACCCCTGATGGCCACAGCAAGAAAAAGAATAGCCATGACACTTTTCACCCTAAATTTTTTTTTTAATTTAATTTTATTTTATTTGAGAACATACTGTACAGAGGGGCTACAATTACATGGGCAGGATAATGCATACATTTCTTACCAAGCATTGCAGCCTCCTCCTTTGTTTACCCTTCACCTCCCTTCCCAGCCTCCCCCTTCCCCCCACCCAATTATACCCCCCTCCCCCCCCACACCGACATTGTAAAGCTGGTTTTGACATGACATTTTGTATTTCTCATTGTTGCAACAGGTCCACCTGAATCCTTAAACGACTTGTTTGTCCCCATCTCCTCCACATGTTATACTGACATCAAATATAGTGAAAGCAGGGGTTACACTGTGGGGGAGGGAGGTACAAAGCAACAAAGAAATAATCTTATAAATGCGTTAGAAACACATGCATGAAAGAAACGAAAACATTAAAATACATATTTAAGGGTTCATTTTCCTAACATCACATTATCTGACCTTATCCGCTTGACTCATACCTATACTAGATATTGCAAATAAGGGAAACCATGGGACCTATGCTTCTTTGGGCCTGGCTTACTTCACTTAATATAATTTTTTCCAATTTTTTTCCATTTCCTAACAAATGGGGAAATGTCATTCTTTCTGATGGAGGCATAGAATTCCATTGTGTATATATACCATATTTTCTTGATCCATTCATCTACTGAGTCACTCACCCTACATTTTTTGAATTTGGATAACGCTGGTCGCTCAGCGGCGGATAGGCATAATTGTTCCACTCCTTCAGCCTTAGGATCGGCTTTGTGGAAGGATGTGCTCACGGGCCTCTGGACTGCCTGTACTGTGGGTGCCAATTGTCATTTTAGTAAGAATTATACGGTATTTAGCAATCAGCCTACACCCGTGTGTGTGGTTTCCCATTTTGTGTTTTTGGTAATTAACAACACCTCTGTATGCTCAGATGATGTATGTGCTTGCACTAATGAAACCTGCTATTATGCTACCTGCTGGAGTTCTCAGTATCCGTTAGCTATAGTTGCACGCATCCCACTTTGGGTGCCTGTGACAGTAGATGCTTCTCAAGCTGTAACCTTGTTTAGGCATAAGAGAGATTTTGGCATCACTGCGGCCATTGTAACTGCTATAGTTGTGGCTGCTGCGGGTGCGATGGCTGCTGCTGTCACCATGTCACATACTGTGCAGACGGCTCAGACTTTAAATAACTTATCGGCTACTACAGCAAGAGCTCTGGATTTACAACAAGCAGCCAATGCACAATTTAAAGGAGGACTGATGTGGTTAAATCAAAGGGTTGACCTTGTGCAGGAGCAGGTTGATATCCTGTGGCAGTTGGCTCAGCTGGGATGTGTTCAAAAATATGAAGGGCTTTGTATTACTGCTATTCAGTATTATAACTATACCCAAGCAGCAAATTTGTCTAAACAACTGTCAAGTTATCTTTTAGGCAACTGGACGGGGGAATTCGACCAATTGATGTTGCAGCTACTATCGGCCATTGTCGCGATAAACTCTACCCGGATGGATGATGCCCTGTTACAAGATGTTTCCTCCTGGATTTTGACAGCTGTGGATCATTTGAAGGAGTGGGCGGGAATGGGCTCCCTTATTGGTATCCTGGCATTGGTGATCTTGCTGTGCCTGTGGTGCATATGCCAGATTAGGAGCTCGCAGCGCAGGAGTATGGCTAAGGTAGTCCAGGCCTTCACTGCCATTGAGGCCGGACAGTCCCCCTACGTGTGGCTTGCCATGTTAAAGGAATAGCACAGGGTGCGAGGCAAACGCACTGCACTTGGGAATCACTCCCTGGCGTGAGCCCAAGAAGGGCATGTTGGGTTGCAAGTGGGTTAATGCCCAAGATCCCACCTCTGCAAAAAAGGCAACGGACGGGCCTGGTCATCACTGGGGAAGGCGCCCCTCAGGCAAAGACCAGTGCAAGGTCCTCTCATTAAAGTTTTAGACAGAGGCCCAACCTCTACTCTTACCTGTTGCTTAATAAAACAAAAAATGGGGAGCTGTGGAGAGCTGCGGGAGCCGCGACCAAAGATGGCGCGGCCATAAGGCGCGGCCACAAAAATGGTGTGACCGCATGGCGCGGCTGCGACCAAAGATGGCGCTGGCTCCCGCCTTCCATCTTCCCGGTGACGAATGCTCTCTGTAAAAACAACTCCTTATATGGCTATGACTTGGCTCCTAGTTTGCTTCTGTGTTTGCGACCCTATCGGTATATGCCACGTGGCGCTTCATGATTGGCCATCCAGGAGGCTTATAACCGGAGCGCGGGTGCGGGGTGGGGGTGGGGGTGGGGGAGAGAAGCGGGAAGAAGCGGGAAGAAAAGTGGGAGAGAAGCTTGTAGCAAGGTCCTGAATAAACCGCATTGAGAAGAATCCCGGGTTGTGTCTTCCTTGCTGGTCGAGGTGGTCGCGACACATGTCTATTATAAGCTTTGAAGAGTGTCACCAGAAATTCAAAGCAACAGAGAAAGAGGGGGGAAAAGTAGCTAGCAGAGAAGACGAGGAAGGGCTGTGTCATAGAAGATGAGGCCAAGAAAAGTGAACAGGAAAATATCAGCCTCAAGAAAGAGATTGTTACTCTTCAGAAAGAGTTATAGGATCACATGCTCTGATAGAGAATTCCAGGCAAAAGGAAAGAGCATTAGGAAGAAAAACAGAAGAGCTAAACAAACAATTGAAAGATCTGTCGCAAAAATACACTGAAGTCGAAAACTAGAAAGGGAAACTAATAGAGTAAAAGCCCGAAAAGACTGCTGAGATCTTTACCATAAATGTAATGCAGAACCATCTTGTCCCAATGGTACAGGAAGAGGTGGAAAAAATACCTCTCAGTAGCACCTTTGTGAACTTAAGGGAGGAGCTGTAGAGCAAGCAAAGGTGTTGTGAGAAGGAGCAGCAGTTGTCCAAAGGAACTCTCCTGTGACCCTCGAAAACACTTGTAGGTTAAGGAGCTCATTGAGAAGGAGAGTGGGATCATGAAAGCAAGGTTGAAAGAAAAGGAGAATAATATGGAAGAAGTATCCAAGGTTCAGAGTACTATACAGGAATTAAAGAACCTAGAGACCATAAGATACAGGAAAACATTTGAGCTGATCAGGTAGCTTGGGAGACCACTCTAAAACCAGTGGGGTCTCTAGAGTTACTAGTTGTTAAGATTAAGGGAAGAAACAAAAACAGTCGTAATATGTGGGCAAATGTTGACACTGGACTTGTGAAAAATGTAAACAGGTTCAAGCTTTCTTTCAGTTTATGTGTAGATATTTGCACCCTGGTAAATTGCTCCAGACAACTGCCTAAAACTGTTCGAAAACTAGTGGGGCCTCAGGCTGACAATCCTTTGTAATATGTGTATGTAATTTCCAAACAGGTAAATGCTGAAAAGCTGGAACATATGGAAATAATTCATATGTGAGGAACCTCAGATGGTGAATTTGGGAAAGTAGACTTCACAGAGGTAAAGCCTGGAAAGTATGGGTATTCATATCTGTTAGTAATAGTGGACAGTTTTTCAGGCTGAGGTGAGGCATGTAATAATTTCTTGATTTGGCTTACCCTTATTTGTGGTGTACAAAGATGGCCCTGCATTCATGGTCCAAGTTCTCAATTATTAACTAACGCTCTAGGAATAAATTGGAAGTTACAATCCATTTATAGAACTCAGAGTTCAAAGCATTTGAAAGAATTTAATTTATTTAAATTAAATTAAATACACAGAATAACTTAAATACAGAGACTGTCCATGGCTAGGTGAGCCTCCTCCACTTTGCTCTCCTTCGAGCAAGATGTAGCCCTTATGGTAAAGGATTTAATCCCTTTGAAATACTTTAGGGTAGACCAAACCCTTTGGTTCCTAAATTTGGGAAGGCTATATTAACAGAAATGTCTAACTACAATCTGCAGGCTTTACAACATATTCTTTTATGTACCTATCCTTTGGTAACTAAGGCCCACCCTCCACCTAAGAAAAACTCCACCTGAAGGGGAGAGGCCAAGATGGTGATGGAACAGCAGGTAAACACCACAGGTCTCCCCAACCAAATATAGTTTGAATTTCAATGCTCAGTTTTTCCAAGTGACCCACCAAAAAAAGGGATTACTCAGAGAGGTACAATAAGTGAAAAAAAAGAAAAGGGAAAAACCTACACAAACAGTAAAGTGGAAATAACCTTCATCCACCCCTTGTTGGTGATGGGGCTCCACGCTGAGCAGCTTAAGTGGTGGAGCTTCTTACCAGGCTGCTTAAGTGGCCTGGCTCTGGACCCTCAGAGGACCACATATCCACAAGCATTCCAAGACATCCAGAAGACTCTCACTTGCTGGTGCCAACCCAGAGAATAGAAACAAATCTCAGAAGACAGAGCTGGCATGAAGACTCCCCTCAACCTCCCTGGCATGGCGCATCTTCCTGGCTGGTGCAAGCAGCACCACCCAGTCTGGAGCAGCAGCAGCTGTCAGCAGTGGCAAACGACGCTATAATCACAGCGTTGCACCTCTGTCCGGCTGCTGTAAACAACCTAGCCTAACCTGGAGCAGCAGCAGCAGCTGGCAGTAGTGGCAAAGCACTCAGACTCTGGGCACAATGCTTCTTAGCTCTAGCTCACAGGAACAGCCCAGACAAGCCAAGGGCTGCAGCGGTAGCTGGGGCAGGGACAGTTGCAGTGAACAACTCCAGACCCATGTCGCTTTGTGCCTCTCCATACTGGCCCACATAAGCAGCCCAGCCCAGCCTGAGGCAACAGCCCTGGTTAACACCTCACTCCTGGTGGGGTGGAGGGCCTCTCCATACTGGCTTGCATAAGCAGCCTAGCCCAGCCCATGGTGGCAAAGTTGGTGAACAAACCCAGACATGAGGCAGGGTTTGGTGCTGAACAACCCCAGAAAAAGCTCATGAACTTTCCTACCTGGGCTGGCTTTGAACCTGAATACACATATCTGAGCCTCCTGAGTAGCTAGAATTACAGACATTCACACCAGCAGGGTCTTACTCTTACCAAACCCCTAACATTTTCTACAATAGATCACAAGGAATTTAAGCAAATACAAGAGGATCAACATAATACCCTGTATTCAATCTGACCATAGTGAAATCAAACTAATTCTCAATAACAAGGCATAAAGTAGGAAAACCTTAAACATATTGGAAATTAAACAGCACTCAGTTGAACAATAAATGGGTTACAGAAGAAATTAAAGAAGAAATTTAAAAGTTCCTACAATTCAATGAAAATGAATAAACATCACAAAGAAATCTATGTGACCAAGCGAAAGCAGTCCTGAAGGGCAAATTTATTGTTCTCAGTGCACATATCAAGAAAATAGAGACCAAGTAAACAATCTTATGAAGTAACCAAAACTGCTAGAGAAACAAGAAAAAATTGAACCTAAAGTTGCTCGGCAGACATAGATAATCGAAATAAGAGCTCAAATTAATGAGATAGAGACTGAGAAAATTATAAATAAAATTAATTTTAAAAAGCTGTGTTTAAGGAAAAAATCAATAAACCTGATGGACCACTGGCAAGAGTAACTAACAAAATAAGAGAGGAGACCGATTTCAATAATATTAGAGATACCACAGGGAAAATTACAACCAACGTCAAGGACATGAAGAAATAATTCCAGACTCTACTCACAAAGAAAGGAAAACCTAGCAGAGATGGATATACAGAAATAGAAATTGCTATCCCCCCTTTCCTTTTCAGCCATGTTTCTCCACCATGTATGGTGGTGGCAGCAGTTCGGTAAATAAACGTCTTTTCCTACCTTAATAGTGTGTGGCATTCTCTTCATAGGCTACAGAATGAAACCTAGCTTTTTAATATATCTTACATATGGGGCCATGACGTGGATACGGTTTTTGATTTGGAAATGTTAGAATTTCCTAACCACCCCTTTTCTGTGAACCAAACTGTCTTGAGACACCACGCGAGACTTTTCACCAATACCATTGCTGGCCTTCACATCCATGTCCACACCACTTCTCTACTCTGGTGAGTGAAACTACTCTCTATTACTCTATGTTGCTCAATCTCTGTTCAGATGTGGCACCACACCAGAGAGCTCCTATGGCCTTTAACAGAAAGGCTGGTCACTTCCGAAGCTGAGGATACTTGGTTTGGGGGGCATGGCCATTAATCTCTAGTGGGCTATGGGAGAAGTCGCAACACTGCTTCTGCCTCGTGATCTCTCCTTCATTCACCAGACTATCTATCCTACACATTTAATGGGGTGCTGCAAGTCATGCCTGAGCTGTGAAACCCCTCTGAAATGCCTCTTGTGCTCCTTGGGTAGGAGAGCACCTAATATTTTTATGTTGTTGTCTGATTTAGACAATTTTTGCCTCTGCAATGGTCAGAAGTCTGCTTACAATCAGGCTCTCTTTGCTCTCTGCTATTCATGTCTAACTTTCTATATATCTCCCTTTCTTTTCTACAATTATTTGTATTGGGCCCTGAAGAGTGTGACATAGGCTAGGTTCAAGGAATCCCCTCTAGATTCCCTCTAAAAGGCTAGCCAAACTAGGCTTGATTTTTGTTCAGGCTTTCTTTGCATTGTTTAAGAAATTTGCCATCTTGAGTTCATCAACTTGGCCAAATGGTGGGTTAAGCGTTTGGCCCCCTCCAATCCTGACCCTTCCACCAAGCTTAATTCTCCTCCATCCATCTATTCAAATGTGTCCTGCTAACAAGTTGCTCTTTTCACAGACTCTGGTAACTGAGGCCCAACCATCTGATGTGCTATGTTAGCAAAGATGTCTAAACATTGTTGTCAAAACATTTTAGGTTTTGAGTTTTGCCTTTTTGGTTTTGTGTTGTGTAATCTAGAACTGACTACATGACTCTTTTTTTTGGGGGGGGGTCCGGTTGTGGGGCCTGAACTCTGGGCCTTAGCGCTGTCCCTCAACTCTTGAGCTCAAGGCTAGTGCTCTACCACTTGAGCCACAGGGCCATTTCTGGCTGTTTTCTTTTTGCTTATGTGGTCCTGAGGAATAGAACCCAGGGCCTCATGCATGCAAAGCAAGCATATTAGTATATGTGTGCTAAGATTCTCCCATCTAACAATTTTGTCATTGCAGAATATTTGTTGGTCAGTTCTTGATAAGGACCATGTAAGCTCTACTTATTCTATTTGATCTCCTTGTTGCTATAACGGGAAATAACAAAGGCCTTTTGTGGCAAAGATTGCAACTCAAAGCCAGCCTGGGCTGAAAAATCCCTAAGAATCCATCTCGCAACTAACCTGCAAAGAGCCAGTCTGGAAGCATGGCTCGAGCCTCTCATCTCTAACCAGAAAACACTGCAAGTGTTTCTATAACTCAAAATGGTAGAGTGCTAGACTTCAGTAGAAGTGCTCAGGGACAGTGCCCAGGCCTTTAGTTCAAACCTCCTTGAATACCAACTGGAACAAACCATCCCAGCAATGAGCACTTAGACTCAGCCAGTCTGGGGAACAAGTGAACATGAAAAGGAGTAAGAGGAGATGATATCACATCAGCCATTTTGTGCCTCCCCTGTCAAGACAAACCAGAGCCAGGAGGACAAGAGAAGAAAGAAGACTGCCCATCTAATGTCCACATATCTCTAATTTTCAAATGGACAGGAATTTATCTTCTTGCCTTTGTCACTTGACTTCTTCTCTACCTAGTCGCCGGTTGTCAGAAGTAGCTAGGGACATTTCTACCAACATTTCCAGCCCCAAGTCTTTCCTCTTGCCATTTATTTTCTCTCTCGTATTTTTTTCAGTCCCTCAATGCCTCATGAGACATTGGCATACTTCGTCCAAGAGACTTGCCTCCTCCAGACTTCATCTAAGGACTCATTGACCAAGTGACAGCTGTTGCCTGCTGCCTTCTCCCAGAGGGGATCACAGCTCAGCCTTTTACACCTACTGTTGACACCCCTTGCAAAGAGGAAGTAGTTGGAGAGAATCTTCGACCTTTTTCATAATTATCAAAAGGCTGGAATGTAAGGTTTGAACAGTGACACCTCCCCACTTCTTGGCTAAGTTTCCACCCAATATCTGTTACATAGGTAACTGGCAGACCTAGAAGCAGTAACCTTCCCCTCCTGCTAGGACACATCCTGGGCCACTTCTGGTCACCAGAGTCCCATCTGACCTTAGGAGGGTCCCAGACCATAAAGTCACATTCAGATCCAGTGTGGCCACACCTTTTCCCCACCTGGTCACATCTGTTCCTGTCCCTGGCTTAGATAAGTCCGGGCCCAGAGGTGGGTCGCCCCCCTTCTTTTTCAGCCATGTGTCTCCACCATGCATGATGTGGGCAGCAGTTCAATAAATTAAATTTTTTTCCTGCCTGAGAAACAAAGAAATACAAATTGCCTAAACAGAACTAAGAAGAAATAAATCAATTAAACATTTCTATAACATACAATGAGATAGTAGAAATAATCAGAAACCTTCCAACAAGAAAAGCCCAGTATCTGATGGATTCACCACAGAACTGTAAAAGGCCTTTAAAGAGGAACTAATACCCATTACCCTCAAGCTCTTCAGAGAAATAGAAAGAGAGGGAGTAATCCCAAACTCATTCTAAGAAGCCAGTAACACATTCATCCCCAAACCAGGCAAAGACCCAACAAAATAACTACATACCAATCTCTTTGATTAAGACAGTTGCTCAATAAAATTGTAGCCAACAGAATCCAGAAATATATAAAAAAATCATTCATTATGACCGAGTAGGCTTCATCCCAGAGATGCAGGGATGGTTTAACATATGTAAGTCAATAAATGTAATCCATCACATCAACAGATCCAAGGACAACAACCAATGTTAAAGCTCTAAAAAATATGAATAGAAGGAACATTTCATAAGATAATAAAAGCCTTACATGGCAGATCAAAGACCAATATTACACTTAATTGGGAAAAACTACTACCAATTCCCCTAAAAACAAGAACAAGTCAAGGATGCCCACTCTCTCCACTCCTCTTCAATATAGTTCTGGAATTCTTAGCCAGAGCAATAAGGCAAGAAAAAGACATTAAAGGGATCCACATAGGACAGAAAGAAGGTCAACTATCTCTTTTTGTAGATGGCAATATTTTATAAAATAACGATCCCTAAAGCTCCATCCCCAAACTCTTAGAGCTTATAAACCAATTTGACAAAGTAGCAGGATACAAAATTAACCCACAAAAATCAGTCACCTT
This sequence comes from Dipodomys merriami, assembly GCF_024711535.1. Lineage (NCBI taxonomy): Eukaryota > Metazoa > Chordata > Mammalia > Rodentia > Heteromyidae > Dipodomys > Dipodomys merriami. The sequence goes on from NW_027206378.1 coordinate 71,667, forward strand.
TCTGTATGTCAACAATGTACAAGTAGAAAGGGAAATCAAGGAAACAACTCCATTCACAATAACCTCAAAAAAAAAAGTATCTAGGAATTAACCTAACCAAAGATGTAAAGGGTCTATTTCATGAAAACTATAAAAGCCTAAAAAAAGGAATCATAGAGATTACCAGGAAATGGGAAGAAATGGGAAAAACTATTTACCAGCAATATATCAGACAAGGGTCTAATATCCATTACATATGGTGAACTCAAGAAACTAACCCTTCACAAACCTAAAAAACCAATCTTGAAATGGCCAAGGGAGCTAAAGAGAGACTTCTTAGAAGAAGAGATAAAAACGGCAAAGAAATACATGAGGAAATGTTCATCATCCCTGCCTGTAAGGGAAATGCAAATAAAAACAACTCTGAGATACCACCTTACCCCATTCAGAATGGCCCACATCCTAAATTCAACCAATGACAAATGCTGGAAGAGATACAAAGAAAGAAACATTACTACATTGCTAGTGGGAATATACTAATAACACCACTTTGGAAAGCAGTCTGGAGGTACTTACAAAACCTAAATATTGACCTGTCCTATGAACTGGCCATACCACTCCAAAGCATCTACTCTGAACAACAAGATACAGTGTATATAGACATACACACCTCTATGATTGCTGCAGCACTGTTTACAATAGCCAAGACTTGGAAAAAACCCAGATAAGCCACAACTAATTAGTGGATCCAAAAAATGTGGAACCTATATACAATGGAATACCATGAAGTCATTAGAAAGCACAAAATGATGGTATGTGCAGGGAAATGGATAGAACTAGACCAAATTATTTGAGTGAGGTAAGCCAATAACAACGACACAAACGGCACAGGGTCTACCTGATATGTGGATGCTAAAGCCAAAATGCAAGAAGGTATGACAAAGTAAACAGGACTCGAGAAACAAAGGACAGCCACTCATTTTGTTGTATCACCATTAATGACTCCATGTTCTTGACCATGTAGATGGTAGAAATATGCATGCAATGGAGGGAAGCCAGGAGGAGGAACACAATAAGTGGGAAATGGAACAACATACAACAAAGGGGCCCATGAGCTGCACTGGACGTAGAAGAAAAATAACTAAGCAACCCAAACACAGTGATGGGAAAGGAGGAATGAGAGGGAAACAGAGAAAGAGGGAATAGCCTACATTAAGCAAAAGGAAAAAGTATAAACATCACCTGAGGTGAGAAAAATAATTTGGATTGTCAAAGCTCATAGAATGAACAAACATTAGACCATGATAACAATAATTTGCTTTGTCAAAGTTAAAATGTGTTTGTGACTTTAACTAATTATCACAATTCCAAAATAAAGCGAAGTATATGTAATCACCTATCTCAATTTTTACAAAAACGGTGCGAGAAGGGAAAGGTTACGAGGGATGTGTGACAATGTTGTCAGACACCTTGTATTCGTGTACTGTTTTGTAGAATGGAAACTTCTTTGTACAACTACTTAGAGATAATAATAAAAAATGTGTTTAAAAATAAACAGGATGAAAATAAAAATTTCAAATATCAATTAAGAAATTAAATCCAGTTGGAAGGAAAATTTCTTTGGGGAGAGTAATTTAGTTTATTCTATAGCAAGTCTCACTTCAGAAATAAATTCAAAAACTAGAATCCAGGTAAGTGAAATAAACTAAGAAATGGAGTTGAAAAAAAGAAAAAAAAAAGAAACTCCACTCAATCTTTCTTGCCTGGACCGCTGGTGTGGGTAAAAATGCGTCTTGGTCCTAAATTGGAACCGAAGTGGCAAGGATCTTACTTTGTGGTGCTATCTTCACTGTCAGCTATTAAATTAGCAGGAAAACAGCATTGGATCCATCAGTCTCAAGTGGAATAGGTAGTGGACCAATATAAAGGGAAGGCTGCAAGATGGACTGTTCAGAGACAGAGAATCCCTTAAGAATAAGACTTACTACTTGTTAATTAGTGCTAACTAGCGTGTTTCTATAACTTACTTATTTTCTATTAAGTTTACATTGAAAGCCTGTTCATTGGGAGGAGAGAAGGGAATCTTTATGATTTGGTAAGAAGGAATCAAGGAATTGATTGGACATGAAAACCAGTGGTTGATGTATAAAGCAGCATGTTCCTAATAATGAGCAGGGCCCACTAATCAATGTGGCCCCATGACCTAGCCCACTGGAGTGCATGGGACATGCCACCCAAGTGGGCAGGGCATGCTGTTGGAGGGGGTAAGATGTCATCCTCACATGATGAGCTGTGAAGAAGTGATTGGGGAACAAGCAGTTTGTGAAGCGATGGTTCAATACTGTCAGGCAGGAGAATCACTTGAGTGAGGTAGGGGTTCAACTTATATATAGGCTGCATGGTCAGATCAATGGAATTGAAGAAAATCAAGGGAAGACCTGGAAGGAAGGAAGTGGTGAGATATCAGGAGGGAAAAGTCGTGGGAGAAGAGGAATTTGAGGGAGAGCAGGAGGGGAAGGATGCCGATGGGCTACCAGGCCAGAGAAGTGGAGGCCTATGGATAGTGGAGAGGCCTAAAGAGAAGAAGGGAGTGATGGAAGGAAAAAAGGGAAATGAAGGAAAGATCTATAAAGAAGGAGGGCGAAAGAGAAAAGGAAAAAGGCTTACCTAATGAAGTTTGGAGCATGGCAATGATAATTTGGGGGGTTGGTGGTTTGCAAACCAATTAATTATGTGCGGGGCTGCCCATTGGACGCCTGAGATTTGGTGGTTGGGCTGGCCTGTCACAGAGTGTACAGCCCAGGACAAGGTAAACGCAGGCCCTAGTGTAAATAAAGTTTTCAATGTGCCTCATTGGATTTTCTTGTGTTTTATGCATCGTAAGTATACAAGTTCACAAGTTAATAGTCTCAAAGGCCACGAGTTTTGTAAAATGTTATAAAGTCATAATAGGTTTGAAAAACCCAATGGGACAGTGATATTACAATGGCAATATGACATCACAATATCAAGTTATAATAATATTTTGATGGTATAATTAGTTGGTGATGAGGTCACAATAGGTTTATGATGACACAATATGTCACAATAGGTTTATGATGTCAGCCAGAGGCTGCCACACCCTACAGTGGCCTAGACAAACAATTGAAATTCAGTAAACATAAACCCCAAGAAAGGATCCAACCTGGGCTCTGTGAGTGTCTTAGGTGCTAGCTCCTCAGGGAAAAGCTACTATTTGCTGAAAGGCCTCAACCCTACTCAGAACCTAGCCTCATCACAGCATCTCCATACTAGAGGAAACTGTCATCTCTCTCTTTTGTGATAGTCAAAACAGATCTCCCTCCCACTGAACGAGCCTGGGAGGAGGATCACAAAATCATTCCTAACACAGAGCAGTTTCTGTCTGCCCAAACAGACAAGAAACCAATCAAGCCATAGGAAAACCAAACATCACAAGCAGACCAGAGACTCCACCAAGAAACTGGTTATGGACACAGGGGAGATACAGGTCTTCCCATTCACCCCCTCCACACACACACACAAAACATAAAATCAAGGAACTCTTTTTTGAAATTTTCTTAAGCTTTTATTTTTAAAGTGTTTTCTGTTGATCTTTTTTTCTCATAATTTTTATTTTTCTGTTGATTTTTTTCTCATAATTTTTATTTTTGGTGTATGTGTGTGTGTATGTGTGTGTGTGTGTTTAATCTCTTTTGACCTTTTCGTCCTTTTTATTGTTTTCATTTTTTATCTTTCTTTTTTTTTGCATGACTTAATTACTGTTTTGCTCATCCCCAGACATATAACTGTCATCAATTATTAGACCTTATCACACATTGTATACATACTTAATCCAGAAATTTATTACTCAATTCACAACTTCTTAGGCTTAACTTCTTTAAGAGCAGTATTATCTCTTTATACCTACATAATTATCAAATAACTAATTTAATTTTTTGTAATTTTCATGTTTCCTTTCTATCCCTTCTCTCCTCTCATCCTATCCTGTTCTTCTCTCGATATCATTTATTTAAACTTACATAATTTTTAAGTGTTTCACTTCTTCAATTTGATTTTTGTTTTTCCAATTTACTTATTTATTTTTAAATTTCTCTCCTATCATTCTGTCCAATCCATTTCACTCTCTGAGATTAGGACTGGGTTAAATTTACTCTCCTTTTACCTCTCCACATCCCTCTTGTCCTATTTGTCCCTACATTTCTTCCTAAAGCTAATAATTTCTGGTTTGCCAAATCCTTTTTTGCTGTTTGTAGCCCATTAATACATAGTTATTTGATGTTGAATAGATTGTATCTGTTGAACTAGATTGTATCTGCAGCCATTTTGATTATGCAACTACAGGACTCTGGTTGAATGCTTGCCTTAAAATAGTGTTCTAGTACAAAACTGGTGTTTCTTTCATACCAAATGGGCAGAACAAGCCGAAAAGCACAAGAAAAAGGCAAGTCCAGGTATCTGACCTCCCACTCATGATAATCAGATGACAGAATAGTTAATGAATAATCCAGAGGAGTTCCCAAAAAGATGTGCAAACACTACTGGTAAACATGGTGAATAAAATGATTGAAAACTTGCAAAGGACTCATTGTGAGAATGCTAAGGAGTGAGAGGAGTCAAACCAAAAATTAATACAGAAATCTTGTGAGCATTAGGAAGCTACTTAAAGATATTTTTTTTAGGTTTTAATATTTTTTGTGAAAATACTGTACAGTGGGGTTACAATTACATGGGCAAGACAGTGAGTACATTTCTAATCAAGCATTGTAGCCTCCTCCTTTGTTTACCCTTCCCATCCCTTCCCATCCTCCCCTCCCTGCACCCAATCCTGCCTCCCCCAAGTTGTAAAGTTTGTTTTCGACATGACAACTTGTACTTCTCATTGTTGCAACAGGTCCACCTGTATCCTTATTTAAACGATTTTTTCCCCTTCCCCTTGACAAATTATACCGACATCAATTAGAGTGAAAGCAGGGGTTATTGTGTGGGGGAGGGACATAGAAAGCAACAAAGAAATAATCTTCTAATTGTGTTAGAAACAAATGCATGAAAGAAAGAAAACATTTAAAATACATATCTTAGGGTTCATTTTCCTAACATCGCCGTATCTGACCTTTACTGCTTGACTCATACATATACTAGATATTGCAAATAAGGGAAATCATGGGACCTATGTTACTTTGGGCTTGCCTTTTTTCACTTAATATAATTTTTTCCAAGTCTTTCCATTTCCTGACAAATGGGGCAATGCCATTCTTTCTGATGGAGGCATAGAATTACATTGTGTATATATACCACATTTTCTTGATCCATTCATCTACTGAGGGGCATCTGGGTTGGTTCCAGATCTTAGCTATGGTGTATAATGCTGCAATAAACATAGTTGTGCTGGTAGCTTTAGTGTGGTCTTGTTTGTAAACATTTGGGTAAATGCCAAAAAGTGGGATTGCTGGGTCATATGGAAGCTCTAGGTGAAGTCTTTTGAGGAACCTCCATACTACTTTCCAAAATGGTTGAACAAGTTTACATTCCCACCAACAATGCAGTAAGGTTCCCTTCTGTCCACATCCCCTCCAGCATCTGTTGTTATTAGAGTTCTTGATTTTTGCCATTCTACCTGGGGTGAGGTGGTATCTCAATGTTGTTTTGATTTGCATTTCTTTTATGGCTAGGGATGTTGAGCATTTCTTCATGTGTCTATTGGCCATCCTTCTTTCTTCTTCAGAGAAGTTTCTCTTTAAGTCATTAGCCCACTTATTTATAGGGCAGTTGTTTCTTTGAGGATTTGTTGTTGGAGGATTTAATTTAGGAAGCTACGTAAAGATTAATGCAGGAATTGCATAAGCATGTTGAGAAGAGTAAAAGAGAAATACAGGAAATGCGTGAGCAGCCTGAGTACAGTCTAGAGAATTACAGGAATTGCGTGAAAGTGACAAAAATAATCAAAGAGTAATATAAGGATTGAGAGAGCGGGATGAGAATAGACAAAGATCAATAGACACATTCATCTATTCCATATATAGACAGCTGAAACAATTCAGGTAGACCACAAATGGAATGCTGAATGGATCCCGAAAGAAAGAATGGATGTCTAGGGAAACCATGACCAGTCAACTAAGTGATTTGAGAATAAACACTGACTATCAAATTAAGGAAGTAAAGTTCATACAAAATCTAAAACAAAGCTCCAACAAAGAATTTGAAGCCATCCGAGCTGACCAATTAGAAGGACAAGAAAGAAAAAACAAAGTAGAAAGTCTTGATAGTAATTTAGGCCATGCAGAAGATTGAATCTCGGGGATTTCAGACAGCCTAGATATTATAGAGAAAGAACATACAAATATCCAAGACAAATCCAAAAATTATGATAGATCTATTCAACACTTGGAAGACACCATCAGAAAACATAATCTGAGGATAATGGGTGTAGAGGAGCACCTAGAGAAAGAAGTTAATGGTCTAGGAAATTTATTTAACAGAATCCTAGCAGATAACTTCCCAAACATGCAAAAAGGTAGGCTATTCAGATATAAGAAGCTTATAGAACCCCACATCGACCAGACCAGAGCAGGATATCCTGCCAGTCACATTATAATCTGCACAAGATCAATTCAGACCAAGGAAAGGATCCTTAAATTTTTAAAGGAGAAAAGAAAAATCACCTATAAACACAAACCAATTAGAATCACCCCAGAATTTTAGCAGAGACGATTAAAGCAAGAAGAGCCTGGAATGGGAGATGCCATGCAGTAAAGACAAAAAATTATCGATCAAGAATACCGAACCCAGCTAAACTCTGCTTCATACCCAAAGGTTAAATAAAAACTGTCCATAGCAAAGAAAAATCAAAACAGTATATCTCCACCAATCCAGCCCTATAAAAGACATTAAAGTTAGCCTACACATAGAAAACCATCAAGAGCACAGTATGAGCCAGGAAACAGCATCCAAGGGAATAAAATTAGAACTCAACACCGAAAGCCAACAAAGAAAGTCCTGTACAACATGGAGGCTGAACAACTGTTGAATCACCAGTGGGTCATGGAAGAGATTAGAAAGGAAATGCAAATGTTCATGATATTCAAAAATAATGAGCACACAAATTACTAGCTTCTCTGGGACACAGTAAAGGCAGTAGTCAGAGGCAATTTTATAGCTCTGAGGTCCTACAACAACAAATTAGAGAGATCTGAAACCAATAATTTAATAAGACATCTAAACCTCCTTGAAAAAGAGCAGCAAGATAAACCCCAATCAAGTAGATGGAAAGAAATAATTAAAATTACATCAGAATTAAATGAATTAGAACCCAAAATTACCATCAAAAGAATCAACAAAACAAAGATTTGGTTCTTTGAAAAAAATAAAAAATTGACATACTCTTAGCAAATAGTTTCAAAAAGAAGAGAACATAACAAATAAACAAACTCAGAGATGAGAATGGGAATGAGAAGCAACCAAGATTCAGAACATTATAAGGGAATACTTCTCAAACATTTATGCTAATAAGTTTAAGAACCTGGCAGAAATGGACCTTTTCCTAGCCGTTTCCATGCCATTGAGTTTCCATGCCAAAACTCAACCAAGATGAGTTAAATCAACTTAACATGCCCGTATCAAGCATAGCAATAGTAACAGCAATAAGAGACCTCCCATCTCAGAAAAGCTTAGGACCAGATGGATTTACAGCAGAACTTTACAAGGCCTTCAAAGCAGAGCTCACACCAATACTCCTCCAACTCTACCAAATTCATTCTATGAAGCCATCATAACCTTCATCCCCAAAACAAGCGGGGACTCAACAAAGAAAGAATTATAGACCCATTTCTTTGATGAACATTGATGAAAAACTTCTCAACAATTTTTGGCCAATCGCCTTTGACAATTCCTCCAAAAAATCATATAGGAATTATTTCCGGGGTGTAAATCTGGTTCAATATTTGCAAATAAATTAATATAATTCGTCACATCAACAAGAGCAAGAATAAGAACATGGTTATTTCAATAGATGCAGAAAAAGCCTTTGACAAGATCCAACACCCCTTTATGATGAAGGCTCTGGAAAATCTATGAATCCAGGGAACATTCCTCAACACAATAAAGCCTGTATATGACAAACCTACAGACATCATTATACTTAATGGTGGAAAAATAATGCCATTTCCTCTTAACTCAGGAACAAGACAAGGATGTCCAATCTCTCCACTTCCCTTCCATTTACTATTAGAATGCCTAGTTACAGCAATAAGACAGGATGCAAACATAAAAGGAATCCAAATAGGGAAAGATGATATAAAACTCTCCCTATTTGCAGATGACATGATGTTGTGTTTAAATAATCCCACCGACTCAACTCTCAAATTATTCATGCTGATTCAAAAGGTTGGCAAAGTAGCAGGGGAAAAATTAACTCAAAAATCAATGGCTTTTCTGTATGCCAACAATGAGAAAAGCATGGCTGAAATCAGGAAAGCAACTCCATTCATTATTGCCCCACAAACAATAAAATACCTAGGAATTAATCAAAGAAGTGAAGGATCTTTATGATGAAAACTTTAAAAGCCTGAAAAAGGAAATCAAACGGAACTTACAAAGTGGAAAAACTTCCCATGCTCGTGGATTGGAAGAATCAACATCGTGAAAATGACAATACTTCCCTAGGCTATCTAAAAATTCAATGCAATACTTATCAATATTACAAACTCATTCCTCAAGAAAATAGAAGAGGCAATCTAAAAATTCATATGGAACAATAAAAGACCCCGGATAGCAAAAATGATCCTTAACAAAAAGAACAGTGCTGCAGGAATATCAATACCAAATTTCAAACTCTACTACAAAGCCATAGTAATCAAAAGAGCTAGGTATTGGCACAGGAACAAACCTCAGGAATAATGGAATAGAATTGAAAAGCCAGAAATGACCCAACAGACCTATAGCCACCTAATCTTCGATAAGGGAGCTAAAATAATAGAATGGAAGAAAGACAGCCTCTTCAGTATGCTGAAAAAATTGGTTAATCACTTGTAGAAAACTAAAGCTAGATCCAGATATATATATATATATATATATATATATATATATACATATATATATATATATATATATATATATATATATATATATCACACTGCACAAGAATCAACTCCAAATGGATGAAAGACCTCGGAGTCAAAGCAGACACCATGAAAACAATGCAGGACAAACTAGGAGGTAACTTATGTCTCCTTGGCACAGGCCAAAATTTTCTTAATAGATACCAGAAACACAACAAATCAAAGAAAGGTTGGACAAATGTAATTGTATGAAATTGCAGAGCTTCTGCATGGCAAAGGACAAAACTAGCAAGATCAATAGTAAGCCCATGGATTGGAAGAAGATCTTCACTATCCATACAACAGACATGGGTCTCCTATCTAAAATAGACCTGAAACTCAAAAAAATTAAATCCTCCAACAACAAATCCTCAAAGAAACAACTGCCCAATAAATAAGTGGGCTAAAGACTAAAAAGAAACCTCTTTGAATAGCAAAGAAGGATGGCCAATAGACACATGAAAAAATGCTCAACCTCCCTAGCAATAAAAGAAATGCAAATCTAAACTACACTGAAATACCACCTTACCCCAGTTAGAATGGCTATAATGTAATATAACAGAAGCTGGATGGGATGTTGGTGGAACTGTAATCTTGTATAACCACGTTGGAAAGTAGTGTGGAGCTTCCTCAAAAGAGTTCCTCCACATAGAGTTCCCCTATGACATAGCAATCCCACTTTTGAGCTTTTATACAAATGATCACAAAAAGGACCATACTAAATCTACCAGCATAAGTATGTTTATTGCAGCATTATTTAACATAGCTCAGATATGGAACCAACCCAGATGCCCCTCAATAGATTAATGGATCAATAAAATATGGTTTATATATACACAAAGGAATTCTATGCCTTCATCAGAAAAAATGGCATTGAACCGTTTGTTAGGAAATGGAAAGCCATGGAAAAAATTATATTAAGTGAAGTAATCCATGCCCAAAGAAACATAGGTTCCATGGTTTCCTTTATTTGCAATAACTAGTATATGTCGGAGATAAACACAAACTGTCAGACAAGTTGATGTTATGTGAAATGAACACCAAGCTAAGGACTCAAATGGTTTTCCTTTCTTGCTATTGTTTCTAGCATATTTACAAGATGATTTCATTGTTGCTTTGTCTGTCCCTCCCCCATGGTTTAACCTCTATTTTCACTGTATTTGATGTTGGTATAATTTGAGGAGGGGAACAGAAAATCAACTTGGGATACAGGTGGACCCATTGCAACAATGACATGTACAATACTATATGTGGAAAATTGAAATGTACAACTTTGGCAGGGGGGTGTGGTTTGGGGGGGGCATAAAGGGAGATGGGATGGGATGGAAAGGGGAAACAAGGGAGGAGGCAATAATGCTTGATCAAACAAAAGCACACTAAAGCTACCATCACAACTATGTTTATTACAGCATTATTTCCCATAGCTAAGATATGGAACCAACCTAGATGCCCCTCAGTAGATGAATGGATCCAGAAAATGTGGTATATATACACAATGGAATTCTATGCCTCCATCAGAAAGAATGACATTGCCCCATTTGTTAGGAAATGGAAAAAAATTGGAAAAAATCCTATTAAATGAAGTAAGCCAGGCCCAAAGAAACATAGGTCCCATGGGTTCTCCTTATTTGCAATATCTAGTATATGTATGAGTCAAGCAGAAAAGGTCAGATAAAGTGATGTTAGGAAAAGGAACCCTCAGATATGTATTTTAATGTTTTTTTTTCTTTCATGCATTTGTTTCTAACGCATTTATAAGATTATTTCTTTGTTGCTTTGTATGTCCCTCCCCCACAGTATAACCCCTGCTTTCACAATATTTGATGTCAGTATAACTTGTGGAGGAGATGGGGAAAAACAAGTCGTTTAAGGATAAAGGTGGACCTGTTGCAACAATGAGAAGTACAAGTTGTCATGTCGAAAATGAGCTTTACAACGTTGGTGAGGGGGAGGAGGGGGGAAGATTAGGTGGGGGGGGTAGGCTGGGAAGGGATGTGAAGGATAAACAAAGGAGGAGGCTGCAATGCTTGATAAGAAATATACGCATTATCCTGCCCATGTAATTGTAACCACTCTGTACATTATGTTCACAAAAATAAAATAAAATAAAATGAAAAAAAGAAATATACTCATTACTTTCTTCATGTAATTTTAAAACCCTCTGTATGTTCACATTAAAAAATCATGAAATAACAAAGTAAAAATCCATGCCAATTTTTATGTCTGTCCTGGGGCTTGAATGCTGGGCCTGGGCACTGTCCCTCAGCTCTTCAGCTCACAGATAGCACTGTACCATTTGAGCCACAGTGCTGTTTCTAGTTTTCAAGAGATATATTGGAGATAAAAGTTTCACAGACTTTTCTGCCTAGTCAGGTTTTGAACCACTATCCTCAGATCTCAGACTTTTGGGTAGTTAGGATTACAGGCATGAGCCACCAAAGCCCAGATTCAAGACAATTTTTAAAAAGCAAACTTATGAAAACTTCTGGCTTTTTCTAATAAACAGTATTATATTTTCAGCATTAGTTTATAACTATAAGTTATTTTTAGATGTAACTTGGAATTTTTTAATAGATTCAAATATAAGTTTTATTATTACTCAGTATCTCACAAAAATCCACAGTAATTTACTTTCCCCAAAGTCAATTGTTCATTATTATTATTCATTATTATAATTATATAATTATATAATTATATAATTATTATAATTACACTCTATATTACATATAATGTGAAGTGAAAATAATTTGGACCATTTCGTATAAATTATTAGTTGCTATTTTAGCGTTATAAATTCACATCTGTGATTTTAAATGAAGGAAAGATTTTTGAGTTAAAATGAAATATTAATGTGTAATGTGTCCCAATTAAACCAAAAATTCTGGGTTTATACAGACGAAAATACTTTCTTTCCACTAAAGACTTTGAAGTAATATAATACCATTGGAAATAGTGAGGCAAGAGGAGGAAGAATTAAAATCACATCAAACAATGTCTGTTATTCTGCTACTACCTCCATTATGAAGACCTGCCCATTCCAAGATGTCACACAATTTCAAGTGTCTCTCTTAAAATTCTTTTTGGAAAAGTTCTAAATCACTGATTCTTTTTGCAATTTCTGTTATATGAAACAAATCATTGACATAAAACAATTGAAATAAAATGCGCACATATGTTGAAGTCACTACAACTGGAAAAACAACCAACAAAGTAGAACTCCCCTAGGGACAAAAACATGTTTTGCGTATATTTTTAAGCACAAAACCTCAAATACGTATTAACTTGGAGTAGAGCCGTAAAGATAACTGTGTCTCATAAATACAGTTGTGTTAATTTGTAATTAAACTCTTCTAGATGAACCTAATATAGTAATTCCTTTGAATGGATCAAATTGTTTAAAACAAATGTGACTGTATGCGGAGTGAGATCTGCACATATTTAAAACAATAAAATAACAGAATCATAACGTATGTAAAAAATTCAGAAATGTAATGAATAAGTCCAATAGCATCCATTCTGAGAACTAATGCCTACTGGTGTAACAAGAAAAAATATGCAAATAATAGAATCTGAGCAATGTACATGAGTGTCCATAATTTTAAACTACTCCAAATTACACTTTGTAGAAGACTGAATGTGGCTTATGTAAGGGAAAACATCAACACATGACATAAATGAAATTAAAAATCTCATGAAAAGAGAGGAGTTTCTGGAAAATAATAGTTTAACAAATGGTGTTCAAAATATTTCTAGTACTGACAAAATTGTATACCTATTTATTTAGATCCAAAAAATGAACCAAGTTTTTCGAGCGGATTTGAAACTTTGGCAAAGTAGCAGGATACATCTGTAACATTATTATGGATGTTGACTCTGGCATGGAATTCATTTCCTCTTTGATCTGACAAATGAATATATGAAAGAACATAAATTCTCTAACTAAATATCAAGACCTAACTAAACTTATCACCAGAAAAGTCATCATGTAAGCCGTATTGCAACTGGGGTAAAAGAAAAATCTGTCATAGTGATTCTGTATTTATTGTATATGTTGATGTTTTTCATAAATTATTTCCTTTAGTTTGCATTTTCAAAACATTGTGTTACACGATGTATATCTTGGTAACTAATTTTGGATGACTCCTTAAATTTTGTTCTGAGTAAAATGTCTCACTTCAGTTCCTAACCCATGAAATTATGTTGATTCAAAAACATTCAAATAACCACTATATAATACACAAAATCTCATAAGCTTGACAGCAGTAAGCATTGGTTATCATTTTGATATCAGGGTCCCATGACTTATAAGGCCTATCTGCATGAGTATCATTGTACCCAGACTCCTCAGCCTAAATCTGGCCACTGTTAAAAAATGTTTATGTCTTTATTTGTCACCCATCAGAGATTAAATCTGAGTATAAAGCCTAAGGAAAACGATAAAGTAAGAGTTTAGCTTTTCTGGATATAAAGTAAACAAATGCAGCATAGAGTAACTCACTGGTATAAAGTCAACCTGCTTCACCAAAACATTCTAAGCATTACCTTACAATGTGTATTATTCTCATGAAGGGAATAGGGAATTTGAGAAGAGGACTAACCAAGCATTGTCTTCAAATATATGTAGTTTGGATTTATCTCTAAATTTCGCTATAAACATTTCTGATAAAAACTGAATAATTGATTTTCTGGTCAGCTTTAATATATCCTACTTTCATATACCAAACTACATTCAGAAAACCCAATACAACAATTAACTAAAAAATATCCTGGCAGAAAAAATGGCATCTCTTTATTATGTGATGCCCAATTCTTAGGTATTATGTCTCAAGTTAGTGAATGTGATTGTTTAATTGCTTCATAAAGTTTTAATTAAAATCCATCAGTGTACTATAATATAATTGTGGATAATTTTATCCTAGAATCATTCATGAACTGCCCATTCAATCAAGACATACATCAAATTCATTTGGTTTTCATATGGATAGGAATGAGTTTCTTAGGATCTCCTGCCATTTGGAGGTGCCAGGACCAGGATTCGAACTGTGAGCTTCAGCTCCCACCACTTCAAACCGAGGATTGGGAACTCACTTGTCTGTCCAAGAACATCAGCAAGACCAATGATTAGGCAGGCAGCAGTGGCTCTCAGCAGTCCTCTTTGATACTTAAAAGGCTGTGATAGGAGGATCATGGTTGAAGTCACCCTAGGGAGGAAAGTCCTTGAGAGCCCTGTCCAACTTCAGGACCAACAAAGCCAGAAGTATAGCCATACGGCTCCGTTGTTAGAGGGCTATCCTTAAGTAGTAACAGCTCACGGACTGTGCCCAGATCCTGAGTTCAAGGTCCAGGATTGGCAACAAACAGACATACCCAACAATTTGTGCAGCCATCCACTTAAAGCAGGTCACCCTCAACAGCCTTTATTTACATTTTATTTTGAGGCCTACACAGGAAGAATCACAAACCAGTCAGGGGAAGAGAAGATCAGTTTTCTTAGAAGTAACCGGTATTCTGAAAATTAAACTTGGGGATGTAAAATGGTAGCATACTTATGTAAAAACTAACATTAAGAAAAAGATGAAGGGGCTGGGAATGTGGATTAGTGGGAGAATGCTTGCCTAGCATGCAAGAAGCCCTGGGTTCAATTCCTCAGTAGCACATTCAAGAAAAAACCAGAATTGGTGTTGTGGCTCAAGTGGTAGTGTGCTAGAGACAGTGCCAGGCCTTGCATTCAACCCAACAACTGGCAAAGAAATAGCTACTTAGGTAGGTAGGTAGGTAAGTAGATAGATTAGATAGATAGATAGATAGATAGATAGATAGATAGATAGATAGATAGATAGATAGATAGATAGATAGATAGAGAGATAGAGAGATAGAGAGATAGAGAGATAGAGAGAGAGAGAGAGAGAGATAGATAGATAGATAGATAGATAGATAGATAGATAGATAGATAGATAGATAGATAGATAGAAAGAAAGAAAGAAATATGATAGATGAATCTGGACTTGGATGTCAGGAAGAAATTAAGGAAGACTTTCCAATCATTAGGCCTTCTGCAGTGTGCCAGGACACCAACATGGCCTTCACACAAACAGAGATCAGGAAGACTGTCTCTTTCAACTTCTTAGGTAGCCAAGGGCCCCAGAGTCAAGAGGGCAGAGCCAAGTTCTAACTGAGGTGCTTGGAGACAGAAGAGAAAAGGCCTTGCCTCTCCTTAGATGGGGGATTTGCATTAATGAAGTGGAGAATGAAGGAAGGACATGGACTGGCATTGTTTGAAGAGGCTGAGAAAAGCCTGACCCTTGTGTGACTCTGACAAATGTTTCATGTTTCCCCTCATTGCTGGCCATGCCTGGAATGTTGAGTGTGTACATTCTGCCTCCTAACCCTGCATGCCTTTTTCTCTTCACCTAGCCTGGCTTTTGCAACTGTTTTCTGCATTCAAATATTGTTACATTGGAGTACTTCCTGCAAACAGGACTAGTGCTTGGATGCTGAGAACTTCATTTTAACCAAGGATGGGTTAATAATATTTCTTTCCTGCTTCTATAGCTCAAGAAGTCTAAGAACCTTTAGCGTACAGGTAACGTCTCATCACCAATGGAAACACAGGAAGCTCTTGAACATCTGACCTTTCAGAAGTGGAATTCAGAGGTTCAGACTTTCCTAACTTGACTGGCTTCACCCTGTGATCCTCAGACTTGAGCATCCTGAGCTAGGGTGACAGGCGTTAGCTACTGGTGCACTGCTAGATTCAGAAATATAATTACATTGGCATTACAAGTCAACTGCTTATCACAAAGGGCTTGGGCAGCATATTAAGCCTTTCAACAATGGACCTTTCAGAACCCTGTAGGACACAAGGTTATAATGCTAGAGTCTGAGAGGCTATGTATATAGATGGGCTACACTTGAACCTTGAGCTCTGACTCCAATTCTGGTGTACATGAGCATTCATTTTCCAGAGAATATTATCCTAATTAGCAAATAACAAAAATACTTCGCTTAACCCTCACTTTTTTCCACTTTTGTGTCTCAAACTCAAGGCTGGGCACTGTCCCTGAGCCCTTCAGCTCAAGGCGAACTCTCTACCACTTGTCCCACAACACCAGATTTGGTCTTTTTGTGGTTCATTGGAGATAAGAGCCTAACAGGTTTTCCTTGCCTAGGCTGTCTTTGAACTGTGGTCTTCAGATCTCAGCCTCCTGAGAAGTTATGGTTCCAGTTGTGAGCCACAGGCATCTGGCCTATTGTTTTTGAAAGTCCAGACGTTTGATCTTAGGCCCTGAGTACTGTTTCTGAGCTCCTTTTTCTCAAGCCTAAGGCTGTGCTACTTGAGCCACTCTGATTATGTGGCACTGAGGATTCAAACCCTAGCATTCATGCATCCTGAGCCAGCTCTCAACCAATAAGCCACATTTCTAGCCCCACCCTTACAATTTTATCCCTCAACTTGCCTATCCTCAAGAAAAGACTTCTGAGTAAAAATCATCTAAAGAAATTCCTTTTTGAAGGTTCCAAAGATAAAGAACACAAAGCTCATACTTGGGAGAGACTCTAAACATGTGAAGAATGTTACAAATGCTTCCATTTAATTATGTATGGTGTTTCAACACAACAAAATATTAATGAAAAAAGAATCAATGTCTTAAATTATTGTGTATAAATTTATAATGGATGTACAAAATGTACTAAATATTATGTGTGTAATAATACTAAATACAATATATACAATAAATAAATGAATCAAGTAAAAAATAAAATAATTACAAAAATCAATAATAAAAATCATAATATGTAATACACATACATATGAAAATATATGTCATATATTACCCATATATAGAAATATTTTTTTCCATTGCAGGGCCTTCATTAAGACCCTTGTAACTCTAGCCTGAATTTCTTTTCCTCAAGGACAGTAAGCTTTGTCTTCACCCATGGTGCAAAAGAGTTACATGGATGGTGAGATCAAATCCCAGCAGTGATGGAAATACTGGCTCAAGTTCCAAGATAGTTACAATTTTTTTAATGGAAGCAGTTATGTTTATTCAGTGACATACTGAACATTTTTGTAAAAAGCAGTTTAACATTTTGTACATCTATTCAGACATCTTTCTCTTACCCCCAAAATGTTTCTTTTGAGCACTACTTTTCTTCATTTTTTTGTTGTAAAATTGTTGTACAGACAGGTTACAGTTAAATGAGCATGGTAATGAGTACATTTCCTATTGAGCATTGTTGCCTCCTCCTTTGTTTTCCCCCTACCATCCCTTCACTCCCATTTCACAACTACTCCCCCTGCCGAGCTCAGTGACTTAATTTTTATTTTTGGATTTGTATGGGGTTTGAACTCAAGTTGTGGTAACTCTGCACTTTCCCTCACATTGCTACATATTTACCAAGACCCTGAGTTCAAATCCCAGGCTAGGAAAGAAAACTGGTAGAAATTCCAAACCAGGGAGCTTTGTTTCTTTTTTAATTTAAATCATTTTTTTTTATTTATTCTTTATTTTGCCGACATGGGGCTTGAGCTCAGGTAGTGGCAACTCTGCCTCAGCTTCAATTGCTCTAGGGTGGGGTACACCCTTGGACCCATAGAAAATCCAGGGATCCTAGGTCCAGTGGGCTTGCAAGAAAAATAAGTAACATAGCATAAAAAGTGGCAAGCTGCAGAGGCCTGGGTGTTTTACATTTTTTTATTTGCAAGGTGACCATCCTGGGTCTGAATGACATGGCTGCAAAGTGAACCTGACCTGCCATATCTGAATGCTGGTGTGCTATCAGGGAATCCATAGGCCAACCTGTCAACATAGGCCCTGGGTTCAAATCCCGGTCCTGACACCTACCAATGGCAGGAGACCACAAAAGACTCATTCTTATGCATAGGAATACCAATTGAGGGTAGTTCATGCTTTGGTCTAGTCTAAAATTGGAAGCAATAATCCTAGGACACGGTTTGATCTTAATTAATAGATTATTATTAATGGAAAGAATAATATTCCTTAATGGTGGTCTAATAAATGCCTAAGAGTTGGTAGGAACATAATAAGTGTCCTTCAATCATAGATAGATGGCTCTGGTGCTCTTTACCAATACATATTTATTTGTATACCACCCTCTGCCTGTCCATGTATCACTGTTTTGGCCAAACCTGGGACTGGTTCTCAGCACCTGGGAACCACCTGACAGCTTCATTGATTAGAGGCTGCCGTGGTCACACACATCCATTCATGAATTGGGCTTGCTAATCCCTGAGATCATATCCCAGCACTGCCAAAAATTTAATCTTGGAGTAAGAAGCCAAGTATGACACATGTTTTCCTTTTCTGGGAAATTCCTCGGTGTCAGGCATGATGGAGAACATATAGACAAATCTGGGTGCTGTGAAATAAGATGTAAACAATGTAATAAATGTTAGAGGGGTCATCAGAGTCAATAAAATAAATGGTAAATAAATGAATAAAACAAGAAATAAAATGAATAACCACACCCAACAAAATATGGAATATCTGAATGGAAGTATAAATCTTATCTTTAAAATGGATATAAGGAGTATGTTTTCCAGGCGTGAGGCTTGAATTCAGGCCTAGGGAACAGGCCTGCCATTCTTGTCTTCAAGCATGGTCAGATTCCCTTCCCTCACGGTGTTGCATATTTACCCAGACCTTGAGTTCAAATCCCAGGCCTGGCAGAAAAAATGGCATGAATTGCAAACTAGGGAGCTAAATATGATTTTTTAATTGCAGACCATTGGAGAAGCCATAGTCCCGCCCAGCAACAGGGGCCTACATTTCGAATACCAGTCATGCCACTTCTGGATGGTGGGAAATCCTAAGAGGCTCGTTCCTATCCACAGGAATAACCATGGAATGTTATCAATGTCACAGTTAAATGAGATGCTCATGAATGATACTTGTATACAATTAGACATCTGATTTCAGCCGGTTGATTGATTTTATTTAATATCTTATGAAGCATTAAAAGAATATTATTTCTCACAAGGACACAATAATTTCAGGACACTGATTTACTTAATAGTTAATTAAAGATGAAAATAATAACATAAATTACCTGGAGACATAATAAATACCCAAGAATTTGTAGGAATGTAGTCTATAGAAATGAACAATGGATAGACATCTCTGTCACTCCATAAAGATATATATTTATTAGCATACTACAATCTGCATGTCAATCTGTACTTGTTTTGTCAACCCCTTGTTCTCGATCTCAGATCTTAGGAACTGCCTATCAGCTCAATTTGCCCCAGGATGGCATGCTGACACACACCCTTAAATGAATTTGTCCCTGTAGGCCATGAGTTCAGATGCCAGCACGCCCAAACAATGAATCATGGAGTAAGAAACTGATGGTGACACGTTTTCCTTTTCTGTGAAACTCCGAGGTGTCAGGTATAAGTGGAATACATATGCAAACCTATATCCTATTTAATCAATGTAATCTATGTTCTATGTGCCATATTAGTCAATTAAATAGTCAATATATGTCGGATCTTTGTCCGCCCTAAGAAAGACGGATGGGGTCCAAGGAAATAGAAGTGAACTTGCTCGCTGGTTCCCCCTCCCCTTAGCCCTGGAGACATTCAGACAAAGCGGGGAGTCAAGTCAAGCAAGAACTCATTTATTACCACACAGAAAGCATCTTTTAAAGGGAAAAACTGCGTGGCATGGAAGGGGAAGGAAAGGAACCATCCAATCACTGAAAAGATCAGACCCTATCATGCACCTAAGCTTTATCCAATCAGATTTTAAGGTAAACAACTCTGGCTGTGACCTCTCAACTTCCTCTCACCGCCATCTTTTTTGCCCATGTGCCCCACAAATACATGAATCAAACAAAAAATAAAATGAATAACTACATTGAACGCAATATGGAATCAACCTATGAATGTAAATATAAATTATATATTTAAAATGTACACAAATAGGATGTATTCTAGTGCTGGGGATCGATTTCAGACCTAAGGAACAGACATGAATTTCTTGACTTCAAGAAGGCTAGCTTTCCCTTTCCAAACAGTGCAACAGAGTTACCCAGACCATGAGTTCCGATCCCAGTCCTGGCAGAAAAAATGGCACCTTTATACCATGTGACACCCAATTCTTAAGTATTTCATTATGCCTCCAGTTAATGAATGTGATTGTTTAAATGCTTCATAAAGTATTGATTAAAATCGATCAGTGTTCTCTAATATAGTTGTGTATAAATTTATCCTAGAATTATTTAAGAACTGTCTATTCAATCATAACATACATCACATTCCACTGGTATTCATATAGATAGGAATGAGTTTCTAAGGATGTCTTTCCATTTGCAGGTGGCAGGACCAGGATTCCAACTGTGGGCTCCAGCTCCCACCACTTAATCCCAAGGATAGGCAACTCACTGGTCTGTCCAAGAACAGAAATACCAATGATTAGGCAGTCACCATTGGCTCTCAGCAGTCCTCATTGATGCTTACAAGGCTGTGATAGGAGGATCATATTCAAAGTCACTTTAGGCAGGAAAGTCCTTGAGACCCCTGTCCAACTTCAGTGCCAACAAAGCCAGAAGTAGAGCCATGTGGCTCCAGTGGTAGAGGGCTAGCCTTGATCAAAAGCAGTTCACAGACTGCGCAGATCCTGAGTTCAAGATCTGGGACTGGCAACAAACAGACATACACAACAATCTGTGCAACCATCCTCTTGTCCCCAGATCACCCTCTTGTCCTCAACTGAATTGGACAGAGTTCCCTGGGAAAAGGGCTGGGGGAGCTGCTGTCATCTTGACTCCATCCATTTTGCCTGCATCACAAGATTCGCACCACACCCCCATGCTTTCATGGTTCTTTCTGAGCAAGGGGATACAACAATTGTGGCCACGCCCACATTCCATGCTGTCCAGCACCAGGATTCCCTCTGTTGGTTGACACCACCACTAGCAGTTGAGGAAGGTAGAGGTTACTGAGTGGTGAGCAAGAACTCTAGTCCACTTTGGAGTAGAGTCGAAATTGACGTCCTTGTCAGTGAGTGGGAGAATAGAGGATTTCCCAGAGCCTAGGAATGTGGCCAGCCCATCTTTCCCATACCAGAGCTCAGATGTCTGAAACAAGAATCCATGAGAGCTGGGGGCAAGAAACCAGAATACCGGCAGAAGAATTCTCCCATCAGACCTGCAACATTCAAGAAAACAAAGAACATGAAAAAAGGGGGGGTCTTCAAGACAAACACCAGTAGGGAAGGTGATTCACCAAAGGGTCCAGCCAAAGGTGATGCTGACCGCGGGACTCCCTTGCCTTTGGACACAGTCATAGTCACCAGGGTCCAGAGTGTCAAGGGTCCCTATAGCACCAAGGATCTTTAGAGGTGCTACCGACACATGGTGCCTGCCCTGGACCACAGCAAAAGAAGAAACCAGGTATGCTGTGCCAAGATCCAACCACTGAAGCTGGAAAAGACTGACCTGCAGGATCGACGGGAGAAACAGAGGGACAAGATAGCCCAGGTTCATGAAGTACCAAAAACAGAGCTAGACATCCACAAGCCACCCATACAGAGGTTGGTTTTGGCAGAAAGCAATTTACAATTTGCACTGGGCTAGTGAAGCAGGAGGCCAACGACAGAGAAATGGAGCAAGAAGCTCTCACCAGCCACCTGCAGGCCACAGGGTGTAACGTGTTGGAGCTGGAGATAGCAGTCACTGCTGCACAGAAGGAGACCGAAATGTTCTTCATACAGCTGAATGATGTGACATTTCAACTCAAGGAAAAGACCAGAAGCTTCAATGACCTGGAGCAAGTGAACACAGAGTTGCATGAGAAGCTGGAAGCGATCTGGACAAAGAAGAGCAACAGGGAAAACAGAATCTGCAAGTTTCAACAAGTGCTGGTGGGGCATGAGGTAAAGAGACTACTGGAAAACCTGAGCTGGATGGTGACCTCAGCAATTCTGGAAAGAGACACCTTGATGGAGAGCCTGAGCATTGAGAGGTCCACATGGAAGGAGGAGGCTCAGTGGCTGACCAAGCAGGTGAACCAACTGACAGAGGAGAAGGAGCAAAGGGCGAGGCAGGTGCTAGCCCTAGAGAATGAGCTGGAGCAACTGAGAAGGATGATGGCAGAGCCTCGGCCCTCCACAGGACCATCTCAGGCCGAGTGGCAGTTGCAGGCCCAGGCCTACTGCATGCAGATGGAGTTGAAAAACCTGGAGGAACAACTTCACATCCAGGTCCAGGAAAACCAGAGGCTCGGTCTCCAGAATGTGGAGCAGCGGGAGCAAATATGGAGACTGGATGAGAAGGCCAAGGATTGGCAGTAGATCCCCGAGACCCCACGATGCGCATGTGTGTGTGACCCATAGATAGAGCAGGCCCTGCTGTGGGATGCTCTCCACAAGGTGAGCTATGAGAAGGAGGAGCTCACCAGCATTCTGGAGCTCAGAGCCACCTGTGAGCAACACATTGCCTCCAATGAGCAGCTGAACTCCAAGAAGGAGGCCCTGCAGCAGCACTTGCAGAGGCAGACCCAGCTGCTAGAGCAGCTGAAGCAAGTGCAGGCCCGACCAACTGGGGGAAGCAAGTGGTGCCCCCAAAGTGGCAGGATACTCCCAAGTTCCTAGAAGTGACCAAACCACAGGAGGAGCACCTGCAGGCCCAGCTGAGCCTGGCTTTCACTGGGGAGGGGAAGTTGTGGGCCCTGGAGAAGCAAAAGTTGAGGAGGTGACTCCTCCACAAAGTGAGCATCGCAGAGGATGGAGACATGCCCCAGACCTACAAGGATGTGGCTCTGCAAGTGCTCTCAGAGGCTGAGATCCACAGGAGGAAACTCCTGCTGCAGTAGCAGTGACCCCAGTGCAGTTGCATGGCCAAACCTGCAGCTCAGTGTCAGACAGAGCTGGAGGCACAGGCACCCCCGTCCCGTGAGCTGCCACCACAGCCGGCTTGGGGATGGGAATTGGGACACGTGGGTGTCCGAGAAGAAAATCTGCCTCGTCCACGACTTGTATGATGAAGTGGACATCCATAGTCCCGCGGATGAGCTCCACAATCAATGCAGCAAGTTGTTGGCACACATCCACAAATGTCAAGGAGTCCCTTGTGGCATGTAAGGAGCAAATGTTCGTTCTGGATGAGCTGTGTCAAGAGAAAGCCAAGCGTGTGTGCCGGCTCACACAGGAGAAGATGGAGAAGAAGAAAGAGCTGCAGGAGCTGCTGTTACTCCTCGCAGGGGAAGGAGTGGACAGTGGGCTCCAGATGCCGGCACAGGCTGAGCCCTCCCCCCCACTGCTCCAGATGCCTCAGGCTCCAGGGTGGGTGAAATGAGTGAGGAGCACAAAGGTTTTGAAGAATTGCAACTTTAAGACAACTTGGACACTGCCAGAGTAGTGGTCGGGGTTCACTACCTCGTAGATGACTCCCCCACAGAGCATGTTCTACAGCAGATGACACACACCCAGAGCAGCCTAGAGCTCGTGGACTTGGGCAAGGAGCACTCCCTCCTATTCTTCCATAGACTGATGTGGATGATGACTCGCTATGAGAAATACTGACTCTCAAAAGCCAAGGCAGCCACCAGAATTGGGTGGCCAAGTGGCCTTCTCTCAGGCCTGAGATGGGAAGGGTATACTTCAGGTCAGGTAGGGCAGAGGCTGCCAGGAAGCAGCCCCAATTCAAGGGACATCTAATGGCCCATTGGTGGCCAGGGAAGAGACCCATGTTATGCTTATCCCAAACAATAAATTGTTTTCAAGGGGAAGAAAAGCCTACAACAAAGATTTGTTCTCCCAGTCCTGGGGCTTGAACTCAGGGCCTAGCTACTTTCCCTGAGCTCTTTTTTTTTTTAATCAAAGCTGGCACTCTACCCATTGAGCCCCACCTCCCCTTTCAGCTTTTTCTGTGTGGAATTGAACCCAGGGTGTCAGGCATGCTAGGCGACCACTCTACAACTGAGCCACATTCTCAGCTAGGATGATTCTCCCCCCTCCCAGACCCATATGGCCATTCCTCAGATAAATAGGAAGGAGAGGCTAGGATGAATATGAAGCACAAGTATGGTTCACAGAGAAATACTCCCCTGTCTCTTTGACCTCCTTAGTTGAAGTTTCTCTTCTACCATTTAGGGATGAGAGAGGGAGAGGGAGTCCTGAGAGAGGAGTACCAAGAAGAATAGTGCCCTGAGCCCCACAGCCTACCCCACACAAGTGGTCTTCTAGACTCCAATATTACCTGATTCAATGTGGAGTCTACACTGTCTCCCTATCACTTCAAACTCAGGATGAAATAAAGATCAGATTTGTCCTTAGCCCACACACAGGGTAGCAGCTCCTAGTCCCAGACCAACTTCCACCTCTGACTGCCCCGCCACAATGGTGTCGGTGATGACCTCATGCATAGATTCCAGGAAGAAGGTCTATGGCAAAGGACAAAAGGAGCAGGGTGAGCAGGGGAAGGAGCTGGGGCAATTGCTCTGGGATCTTCCTCCTTGGAGCCCTCCCATCAAGCCAAATCCATGCTGACCCAAAGTAGGGCCAAGGCCAGAGTGTGAGAAAAGATGGAGAAGCATGGTACTAAAGGAGGTACTGCTTTGTCTTGGAGCACTTGAAAATTCCAATTATATTTGGCCCATGCCAATCCCAAAGCCAACATGTAATGCCTCTCTTTGTTGATGTTGTCCCTGAGTGCTGTCCCTGAAGTCTTTTTCTCAAGGCTGGCACTCTATCACTTGAGCCACAGGGACTCTTCTTGTTTTCTGATGATTCATTGAGGATAAGAGTCTCACATACTTTCCTGCCCAGGCAGTCTTGGCACCATGATCCTCCAGATCTCAGCTTCCTGAGTATCTCTGATGACAGATATGAGCCACCAGTGCCCAGCATGTGATGCCTTTTGAAGGCATCTTGGCAAGTCTGTAAAAGGAGCCAAAAAGGGCCTGGATAGACCATGACCCAATCAAGGAGCTGGGATGGGGGAAGACTGACCTTCTAGCCATCCTGTTCCCCAAAATTAAAGATGCCAGATGGTGTTGGATGCATCAAACACCTGATGGCCAACAGCCATCAGGTGAAAAGGTAGAGAATATCCAAGGATAGCAGTGTCAAAATCTCTTATTTTGCATGCATGTGGTGTGTGTGTGTGTGTGTGTGTGTGTGTGTGTGTGTGTGTGTGTGTGTGTGTGTGTGTGAATTCAGGGCCTAGGCTCTATCCCTGAGTTTTCTTGCTCAAGGCTAGTGCTCTGCCACTTGAGCCACAGCCCCACTTGCTTTTTGATGGTTAATTGTAGGTAAGAGTCTCAAGGACTTTCCTGTCCAGGGTGGGTTTGAAGCATGATGGTGGCCCCAGTGAAGCAAGAGTAAACACAACTCGCAGGGACAATGCCTATAGAGGGAGACTCCTGCTCCCTGCTGGCCAGATGGGGGACATGTGGCCCCTTGCCATAATCCTCTAGAGTTCAATTGAAGGAAGTGACCATGGCTAAGCTGACTCTTGCTCACCCTGTGTGCTGATGCCAGAGCAGATCTGTTCCACCCTAGGCCAAGAGCAGGCATTACCTGGTGTGACATGTTGCAGCTCTTGCCCCTCCTGGCCCAGAACCATGGTCTGAGACGTGGATTTACTACTGCTCAGATCCACATTGCACCCATGACATGCCATTCTGATGTTCTCCATGCCCCAAGACTCTACCCTTCTCTTGTAGTGTGGCCCGCTCTGTAGGCAATGGCCTCCAAACAGACTGCTCTCAAGACTTGTATGACATCTAGACATTGGGAGACCCTCAGGGGCCCACTGGAAAGTACTCTGCCTAGAGCCACAGAGCGAGGTCCAAGCAGACCAAGGGTTGGTCATGGGGCTTGAACTCTGGGCCTGGACGCTGTCCCCCAGCTCTTCAGCTTACCACTTGAGCTACAGAGCCCTTCTGGTTTTCTGGAGGTTCCTTGGAGGTCAGAGTCTCCAAGACTTTCTTCCATGGGCTGGCTTGGAACCGCAATCCTCACATCTCAGCCTCCTGAGGAGCTAGGAAGACAGGCGTAAGTCACCAGTGCCCGGCTGATCTGGCCTTTCACCAGAGTGTACTAGGAGCTCCTGAAAGCTTTTCTTTATTTTTTCGTGCCAGTAGTGGGGCTTTAACTCAGAGTCTGGGCTCTGGTCTCTTAACTTTTTCCCTCAAAGTTAGCACTCTGCAACTTGACCCACAGCTCCACTTCTGGCTCTTGGTAGTTAATCAGGAAGAAGAGTTTCACTAACTTTCCTCCCCTGAGCTGGCTTGACCCATGATCTCTGATTTCAGTTTCCTGAGTAGCTAGGATTTACAGGGGTTGAGCTATTGCTGGCATTGGGCTAGAACCTTTTCTTAAGCAAGGGTCCTTCCCTGCGTTTTCCCTGACTCCTCCATGCAAAGGAGGTCTAAAGGTCAGGAGCTCTAAAAAATAGGCTTCTAGCCACAGGAAATGGCTGGGGTCCATGGTGAAAAGTCAAGTTGATCTTCCCCCTGGGCCTAATTCTGGGACCTCACCCTCTGCCTTGTGACGCAAGTACAAACATTGACCCAGCATTGAACGTCCTGCCAGACTTTTCTGTAGTAACAGAACCTTCATTCTACCCATACCACCTGCTCTACAGCATACCTCAGGACCTTTGCCCATGCTGTACTTCTGCCTGAGGCTCTCTGTCCACATCTTAGAAGTCCTGTGGTATTTTGGCCCTGGTTATATCACCTCCTGGAGGAAGTCTTTCCTTCCCTTCTTCCTCTTTTTAAATATTGAGTTGCTAGAAATGGAACTTGTGCAGGCTGACTGGCAAATGCTCTATCATGGTGTGTGTGTGTGTGTGTGTGTGTGTGTGTGTGTGTGTGTGTGTGTGTGTGTGTGTGTGTGTACCATTCCTGGGGTTTGAATTCATGGCCTCTATGCTATCCTATCCCTGAGTTTTTATGATCAAGTCTAGCCTTCTACTACTTGAACCACAGCTCTACTTCTGGCTTCTTGGGTTTTTAATTGGAGAATAGTGTCTCATATAGACTTTCCTGCTTGCAATGGGGATTCTCAGATCTCAGCCTCCTGAGTAGCTTACAGGGGTGAGCCACCAGCACCTGCCCTCTACCCTACTGCTTACCTATATTCTTGGCCCTCCTCTGAGTCCCAGAAAAAATATGTCTCACCAGGCTCATTTTTTTGACAGTCTTGGGGCTTGAACTCAGGTTCTGTGCAGGTTCCTGAGCTTATTTACTCAAGGCTAGCACTCTATCAATTAAGACACAGTGCCACTTTTGGCTTTTTCTCTTTCTGTGGTACTGAGGAATTGAACCCAGGACTTAGTGCATACTAAGTAAGCACGCTACCACTAAGCCATATTCACAGCCCAAATCCCACTTCTATGAGAGTGGGATTTATCGGCATACCTCTTTTGGTATAGAAATAGCTTACTATTTCATATTTTTGCCAAGATTTGGGACGAGCCTATGACTTAGCAATGAGGAATGATTAATTAGTGATAGCCACCAGGCCCCAGAGGTCTAGGCTCACATCCTGCAGAGGGATAGAGAATATGGAGCCAGAACCTTCGAAAACTCCTACAATGTAGGAACTATGGTCTCCTTGGAGGCAGTGACTGTGTGCTATGTATCCCGATGGGACACCTCAGCCAGAACATAAGAGTTCAGTTATTAAATGGCAGAGAAGGATGCTTTGTTCAAGCTGCTGGCTCAGACTTAGTACTCTCTGAGGGCTTTTCCATGCTTGCCCAGGTTGGGGGGCTGGGCATGGGCAACCTGCTGAATATCCATCATCCATCCATCATCATCCATACACAGAAACATGGAATTATTGCCTCCTTTTAGGGGGGAGGGGGCAGTTCTGGGTTTGTACTATGAGCTTAGGCCCTGTCCCTGAGCTCCTTTTGCT
This sequence comes from Dipodomys merriami, assembly GCF_024711535.1. Taxonomy (NCBI): domain Eukaryota; kingdom Metazoa; phylum Chordata; class Mammalia; order Rodentia; family Heteromyidae; genus Dipodomys; species Dipodomys merriami. Next base: position 99,655 of record NW_027206378.1, read on the forward strand.
CATGTGTAGTACTCTGCCCTTAAGCCTCAGCCCCATTCATGTTTTCCTTTCCTGTGATCTCTTAGAAATTAGAGTGTCGTGGGCTTTCCTGCCCTGGCTGAATTCAAATTGGCATTTTCTACATCTCAGCCTCCTGAGGAGCTAGTATTACAGGCAAAAGCCCCTGGCTCCTGGGTTTCGTTTCTTCTTATTGATCTTTTTTGTAATTGTAACAATCTGAAATCTTCACGGTGTCAATCCAATGGTTTGCATCCGAAGTAAACTACCCAGGCCTGGAGTTTGAATGCTAGGACTGCCTCCCACAAATGGATGGAGATTCTGACAGAGTCATTCCTATTCATGTGAATGATAATGGAATGTTATACAAGTAATAAATAAATTTTCAGTTAATTCATGATTCTATTCTATTCTAATTCATGCCACACAAAAATTATTGGATTAATATCTTCCATTCTAGATCCATGGTATGATTCCCCTAATGGAAGGATATTGACTAATTTTTAATTAACGCTTTTCTAAGTATTACATGGAGGCATAATTTAATAACTAATAATTGGTATTATATATATATATATATATATATATATACACACACAATTTAATATCTGCACATTCCCTGTTTCTCTATGCATGTTTATACTATTGGGAACACCTGTGGATTGATCACAGGTACTCAGAACTTCCTGGCAGGTCAGTTTGCTGGAGGCTGGTGTGCTAAGATTGTGATCACATTTTTGGATTGGCAATTGTAGGCCGTGAGTTGAAATCCCAGCATGGCCAAAAATTTATTCCTGGAGTCAGAAGCCAATCTTGACACATTTTTTTTCCTTCTCTGTGAAAGTCCTGGGTCTCAATATGATGTATAATCCATATGCAAATATATCCTATGTGATATGATGTAATAAAAGAAACATATATATGTAATAAACAACATATGCAGTATACCTATGTATGTAACTAGGTCTTATATATTAATATTACTTTTTCCAGAGCTGGGGTTTCAATTCAAGCCCTGGGAACCAATCAGAATTTCTTGTAGTCAAGGACGGTGATCCTTTCCCCTTCACCTACAGTGCCACAGAGTTATCCAGACCCTAAGTTCAAATACAAGGCTTCCTGAAAAATGGTGCAAATTCCATCCAGGGCCTTATTATTATTATTATTATTATTATTATTATTATTATTATTATTATTATTATTATTATTATTATTATTAGCCGAGCACAGGGCTTGCACTCAGGTCTTGGCATCTTTGCCACCGCTGACTCTTATATCCCAGGACCGGAGTTCAGTTCTTGGGCTTGGGAAAAAAAAATAAAATGTAGAAACATAAAACTGAGAAGTTCAAGAAGGCGGTTTTACTTTTTTTTTCCTTTGTATTGTGACCTTCCTGAGTGCAAATGACAAGGCCCAGAAAGTGAATATAACCTAGCATTGCTGATGTTTGGCGGGCTATTAAGAAAGCCATAGCCAAAACTGGCAACTTAGGTATGGAGGTCGAATCCTGGGATTGCCTCTAATGAATGGCGAGATTCTAAGAAACCCATTCCCATATAAATCCATACAAATGGAATGCTATAAATGTAACAATTAAATTAGTAGTGCATGATTATATTATAAAATTATACACAACAATTTTCAATTAGTACTTTATTATGTATTCATTCATGATACTTTGAAAAGGAAGGAATAATTTAATTGCCAATAATGGTGAGTAATATTTTATATGCAATTTCATAGTATACAGACATCTCTTTCTTGTTTTATGCATCTACATCTATCTATCTATCTATCTATCTATCTATCTATCTATCTATCTATCTATCTATCTATCTATCTATCTATCTATCTATCTATCTATCTATCTATCTATCTATCTATTTATCTATCTATCTATCTATCTATTTATCTATCTATCTATCTATCTATCTATCTATCTATCTATCTATCTATCTGTCTATCTATCCATCTATCTGTCTGTCTGTCTGTCTGTCTGTCTGTCTGTCTGTTTATCTACTAATCTACACATTTATCTGTTTATACACTTGTCACTCCTAGGGCTCAGTTGTAGAATGCTCGCCTAGTATGTACAAAGCCCTGGATTCCTCACTACCATGTGCACACAGAAATCCAGAAGTTGTACTGTTGCTCAAGTAGCCGAGCACTAGCTTTGAGCATGAAAGCTGAGGGACTGTGTCTAGTCTCTTACTCAAGACACAGGAATGGTACCAATAAAAGATGGAATGTTCTGACTGCAACTACATAAGGATAGCACTGCAAATACCTCATCACAGAGCAAGCCTTGAGTCTGGTGCTGACAGCTGCCATCTAACCTGACTTAGTCAGAGGTAAACTGCTGCAACCCAGCTCCACAGAACCAGATGCTGCTGGCTTGCTCACCCCTGTCATCCAATATACTTGGAGGCTAAGATCTGACACTGGTGGGTTTAAAACCCACCCTGGGAAGTGGCGCTGTAGCTCAAGTGGTAGAGCGCTCGCTCGCCTTGAGCTGAAGAGCTGAGGGACAGTGCCCAGGCCCAGAGTTCAAGTCCCACGACTGACAAAAAAAAAAAAACACCCTGGCAGGAGGTCTGCAAAACTCTGAGCTGTGGCTCAAAGTGAAAGAGCTCTAACCTTGAGCTAACTATCTTAGGACAGTACCCCCAACCTTCCAGTGCAATCCCTGTGTCTGACTCCACCTCCCCCCCAAAAAGCCACCCCTCTAAATCATTAGATGTGAACTTTGTGTGGCTTGGGATGTGTTTCTCAAAAAATGATAATACTGATGAAAACACCCTAATTCTAATGACAGTGTGTGGGATAGAGCTATGTGATGAATCCTTCAGGAGGTGCTGTGTGCTGAGTCCTTCACAGGGTGCATTTTTCATCGGTTTCTTATAAGAGCTCCACAAGTAAGATGATTGTGTAGATGAGAAACTTGAGGCTCAGATATGTCCCCATGTCAGGGCCAAAATTATGTATGTACCGAACTCTAGTGAGTTGTCTCCTGCAGGTAATTGTTTTGGTTTATTTTTCTCAGTCATTAACCTAGAACTCAGGGCCTAGCCACTGACCATTCCCTGTTGGGCTCATGGCTAGCACCTTACCACGTGGAGCCAAGAACCTCCTTGCAACAGAGTGTTACAGTCTAGGTATCTGTAGCTGAGATTTGTCATCCTTCCTACTCAGGAAGCTTAGATATGATGATCTCCATTCCAAACTCTCCCAGACACAAAAGGTCCCATAAGTCTATTGTCTCCTATTCACTACTTAGAAATTTGAAGTGGAAGCTGGACGCTGGTGACTTTCACCTGTCATCCTAGCCACTCAAGAGCCTGAGAGCTGACGATCACAGTCCAAAGCCAGGCTGGGAGGAAATTCCTTGAGAGGCTTCTCTTCAGTGAACTACCAAAATCCTTCAGGGGTGCTGTAGCTGAAGTGGTAGGCTGCTTGGCTTTAAATGAAGAGCTCAAGGATAGCTCCCAGGCCTAGACTTCAATTCCTCCAACTTTCAAGAAAAGAAAGAAAGAAACTTGAAGTGCAGTTCTGGGATGTGTCTTAGGGGTAGAGTGCTTTGCAGGTATGAATCCTTGGGTTTGATTCCTTAGTAAAACATCACTAGAAAAAAGCTTGAAGTAGCTGTGTGGCTCAATTGGTAGAGTACTATCCTTGCACAGGAGTAACTCAGGTACAGTGTTCAGGTCCTGAGTTCAAGCTCCAGGACAAGTGTTTGCACACACACACATGCACACACACACACACACACACACACACACACACACACACACACACACACACACACACACAGATACCAGAATTGAAGCTGTGATACCAAATGGTAAAATTCTGAGCTCATGGTCAGCACCCAGGCCCCGTGTTCAACCCCAAAACCTAGCCACCCAGGGCCCATTTAGGAGAGGTCAAAGGTTTCAAAACCTGATGAGCTTCAACAGCCCTAAATAACAGGAAGCATTGTGATATTAGACATATGGTTGGATTTAGAAAGCTTGCAGAAATCTAGGAAGGCACTGTTGCCAATAATGAATCATTGTATTAGGTTCAGCTCCCTTATTTTCTGTCAGAAGGACCGTTGAATTAATTGTAGTAGGTTATTTCAACACTGGAACATAGTATAACAAACACACGATAAGTACAGGGAACTTGGCCTGCCACGGGAGGTGGCACAAATGAAGGCTTTCTGTCAAAACGAAATACTGGGGAGAGTGATAGCTTGGGGTACAAAGAGGAATTTTTCTCCTAGCCTTCAGAGCCTGACCACACTCCTCCTCATTAATTGTCCTGGATGGAGTTGTTTGATACACAGCTGTAGAGGAGTGAGGCTTTTTGTCTGCCTGTTCCAACAATGAAGCAGATTTTCTCCAGCAGCCTGGGGTGTGGAGAAAACCTCAGGCTACTCTGGAAACAGTGAGGAGAGTCCCGGAATATGCACTGTCTTGTAAACACTCTCTGTGCTATGAAATCATTCTATTTAAAGCAAATTTCCTAGCTGTGTGCCTTTCATCATAGGGACTCTGGACATTCACAGATAGAAATGCATGCATACATACAAGGGGAGACATGGAGTTCCTTGTGTGTGTGTTTATTTTTTGGCAGGTCCGGGGGTTGTATTAGGAGCCTAAGCACTGTCTCTGAGCTCATTTTGCTCAAAGGTAGCCCTCTGCCCTTTATTCACAACCCCATTCATGGCGATCTTTTATTCCTGTGATCCCTCAGAAGTTAGAGTGCTGTAGACTTTCCTGTCCTGGCTGAATTCAAACGGGCATTCTCTACCGCTCCGACTCCTGAAGAACTAAGATTACAGGCAGGAACCTTTGACACCTGGCTTTCTTTTCTTCTTGTTCTTTTTTTTCATTGTGACAAAATGAAATCTTCACAGTGTCATTCTAATGGTTTGCATTTCGAAGTAAACTACCTAGACCTGGACTTCAAATACCAGGACTCCCACCTACACATGGAGGGAGATCTTGAGAAAAGCTTTCCTATTCATGTGAATGCTTAATGGAATGTTATAAAAATAACAATTAAATTTGTAGTTAGTTCATGTATATTATTTAATTATATATACATTACTACCAATTGTTGATAAATTATCCCTTACTTTAAGTATTATGGTTGAATACATAACAAAGTATTAATTGCAAATTAGTCATTGTACTATAATTATTGTGTAAAATTTTATAATGTAATCATACACTACTAATGTAATTGTTACTTTACAACATTCCATTCATATGGATATATAAAAAAGTAGTGGATTATGTCTTCCATTCTAGCACCATAGTATGATTATCCCAATTAAAGAATACTGACTACTTTTACATTAATGCTTTAATAAATATTCAACCATGATACTTCATTAAGTGGAGGCATAATTTAATAATAATTCATAATATATATAATTTAATATCCTCTTATTGTCTCTCTCTTATATATATTGCAAACTACACATCTATCTAACCAGTTATCTAACCATCTATATCTATACCTACATCTACATCTATATCTATATATATAAGTCAATATTATGGCTTGTTCCCAGGGTCTCAGAACTGGCTGGTAGCTCAGTTTGCCAAAGGCTTTTGTTCTACAACTGACCCGTTCACAAGTTCGGGATTATGGGCTGTGAGTTCAAATACCAGCATGGCCAAAATATTATATGTGGAGTAAGAAGCAAATTTTGACACATACTTTTTTTCCTTCTCTGTGAAAGTCCTGGGTCTTAGTATGATGTATAATCCACATGCAAATATATCCATGTGATGATATGTAATAAATATAATAAATGGTATATATGTAATAAACTAAAATAAAACATAAGGGTAATAAATGTCATATGGAGTAACCCCATGTATGTAAATAGATCTCATATATAAATATTATTTTTATCAGTGCTGGAGCTTGAATTTGGGCACTGGAAACTGGGCTGAAATTCTTGTCTTCAATGATGGTGAGCTTCCTCTTCCCCCACAGTGCCACAGATTTACCTAGACTCTGAATTCAAATCACAGGCCTGCCAGAAAAATGATCAAAATTCCAACAAGGGCCTTAATTTCTTTTGGCCAGGATGAGGGCTTGAACTCAGCTCGGGCAACTCTGCCTCAGCTTTGATCATCCTGGGCTGGGGTGCAGCATCTGGACCCACAGCCCATCCTGAGATCCTAGGACCCAAGTTCAAATCTTGGGACTGGCAAAAAAAATGGAGAAGTGCTGGGAAGGTGGCTCAGTTATAGATTGCTTGCCTTGCATGCATAAGACCCTGGTTTCGATTCCTCAGCACCACATAAGCAGAAAAAAGCAGGAAGCAGTGTTATGGCTCAAGTGATAGAACAATAGCCTTGAGCTGAAGAGTTGGGGAACAGCACCCAGACCCAGAGTTCTGGCCCCAAACAGAAAAAAAAGAAAAAATATAGTGCCGGGAAAAAAAGGAGAAGGATAAAACTGGGAAGTTCCAGAAAGCAGTTTTACATTGCTTTTTCCTTTACAACCATCCTGGGTCTAAATATCAGGGACCGTAAAGTGTACATGACCTTGCACTGTTGAACTTTGGTGGGTTATCAGGGAAGCCGTAGCCAAAACCAGCAACCTAGGCCCGGCGTGCGAATCCCAGGACTGCCACCTATCAACAGCGGGAGATCCTAAGAAAAGTATTCCAATATACATCCATATGAATGGAATGTTGTAAAGTAACAATTACATTACTAGTGTATGATTACATGATAAAATTACACACAATAATTATAGTACATTGACTAATTTACAACTAATACTTTGTTATGTATTCAACCATAATACTTAAATAAATTAAGGGATAATTTATCAATAATTGGTAGTAATATCATATATATAATTAAATAATATACAGACATCTCTGTCTTGTTTTATACATACATATATACATACATACATACATACATATATACATACATACATATATGCTTATATATATGTATGTAACAATCTATCTATCTATCTATCTATATCTATATCTATATATATTTCTACACTTGTCATTCCTGGGGCTCAGTAGTAGAGTGCTCGCCTACTATGTATGAAGCCCTGGGTTCGATTCCACACTATCACATGCACAGAAAAAGCCAGAAATAGTGCTGTTACTCAACCAGTTGGGCACTGGCTTTGAGCATGAAAGCTTAGGGACTGTGTCCAGGCCCATATTCAAGCCCCAGGACTGGCACCAGAAACAAGTTAGAATGTTCTAACTGCAAGAATAGAAGGCCATGATTTCAAATACCTCCTCAAAGATCAAGCTGGTAGTCTGAAGCTGATGGCTGCCATCTAAATTGACTTAGACAGAGGTCAACAGCTGCAACCCAGCATCATGGAACCAGACACTGCTGGCTCACCCCTAGCTGCTCAGAGGGTGAGATCAGACTCTGGTGGGTTGAAAACTCAGCCCTGCCAGGAAATCTGCTAGACTCTGAGCTGTGCCTCAAAGTGGTAGAGCTCTAGCCTTGAGGAAAAGGTCTTAGGACAGTACCTCCAACCTATGAGTGAAATCTCCTAGGCTGATGGCCCTCCCCACAAAAAAAGACCCCTCTAAACTGTTAGATGTGAATACTTGTGCAGTTTGTGACCTGTATCTGAAAGAATGGTGATAAGTACCCTAATTCTAATGATAGTTTGTGGGATACAGTTATGTTATGAGTCCTTCCTGGGGTGTTCGGTGTTGAGTCCTTCATGGGGTACTGGGTCGTTCATGGGGTATTGTGTGCTGAGTCATTCACAGGGTACTATGTGCTGAGTCCTTCACGAGTTGTATTCTTTCATCTGGTCCTTATAAGATCTACATAAGTAAGATGATTGTGCAGATGAGAAAGTCGAGGCTCAGATATGTCCCCAAAGCAGGGCCAAATTTATGTATATACTGAGCTCTATTGCCTTGTCTCCTATAGACAATTGTTTTGGTTTAGTTTTCTATATCATGAACCTTGAACTCAGACCCTAGGTGTTGACTTTCTTCTTGGGTTCATGGCTAATGTTCTACTATGTGGAGCCAAGTACCCCCTTGCAGCAAAGTGTCATGGCTTAGGTCTCTTTAGCTGAGATCTATTATCCTGCCTGCTCAGGAAGCTGAGGATCTTGGTACCTTTTCCCCTTGGTGGTTGTGTGGCTCTGATGCTCCTTTAGTCTTGATGTAATGATGCCAGAGAGATGTTTGTATCTGGAAATGAACACATCTCTATCCAAGGACATTTAAAGTACCTTTTAAAAATACTTTTGAAAGTGATTTTAAAATATTCTAATGACATTTTCAAAAACTTTGTTAATTTCTGCTCTCGAAATTAAAGTCACTAAATTATGGAGTTAAAAAAATTATCCCAGATCACGGACAAAAGCCAGCCTGGGGAGGAAATTCCTTGAGATGGTTATATCCAATAAACCATCAGAAAACCTAAAGAGGTGCTGTAGCTCAAGTTGCAGTGCACTAGACTTGAGCTGAAGAGCTCAGAGACAACACCCAGGCCCAGATTTGAACTCCTCCAACTTACAAGAAAAAAAAGAAACTTGTAGTGGAGAGCTGGGATTGTTTCTTAGGGGTAAACTGCTTTACATGTGTGAAACCCTGGGTTTGATCCACATCCCTAGAAAAAAAAGGCTGAAGTGGCTGTGTTAATCAAGTGGTAGAGTGCTGTCCTTGGACAGGAGAAACTCAGGTACAGTGGTTAGGTCCTGAGTTCAAGCACACACACACACACACACACACACACACACACACGGAGGCACCATTGCCAATAATGAATCATTTCATTAGGTTCATATCCCTAATTATCTGCCAGAAGGACTCTTGAATTAATTTTAGCAGTTTGGTTTAACACTGAAACACAATCTTACAATGATAGGATGAGTGCAGGAACTTGGCCTGCCATTGAAGTTGCACGAATGAAGGCTTCTTGTCAAATCAGAGCACTGGGCTTGGCGCTGGTGGCTCACGCTTCTAATCCTAGCTACTCAGGAGGCTGAGATCTGAGGATCACGGTTCAAAACCAGTTTGGGCAGGAAAGACTATGAGACTCCTATCTCCAATAAACAACTAGAAAACCAAAAGTGGCTCTGTAGCTCCAGTGGTAGAGCGCTCGCCTTGAGCTGAAGAGTGCAGGGACAGTGCCCAAGCCCAGAGTTCAAGCCCCATTACCGACCAAAAAACAAAATCAAAAACAAAAAAAACAGAGCACTGGGGAGAGAGATAGCTTGGGGTATAAAGAGGCCTTTTTCTCCTGACCTTCAGAGCCTGCCCGTACACATCCTCAATAATTGGCCCGGATGAATTGTTTGTTACACAGCAGTACAGGAGTGAGGCTTTTTGTCTGCCTGTTCCAACAATGAAGCAGACTTCCTCCAGCAGCTGGGGTATGGAGAACCCCTCAGGCTACACTGGGAACAATAAGGGGAGCCCCAGAACATGCACTGTCTTGAAAGCATTCGCTGTACTATGAAATCATTCTATTCAAAGCAAATTTCCTAGCAGGCTACATTTCTTCATAGAGACTCTGATTTTCACTGATATAAATACAGGCATACATACACAGACATATGGAGTTACTGGCTCTTTTTTTGTGGCATGTACTGAGACTTGAACTGTGAGCCTAGACATTTTCACTGAGCTCCTTTTGCTCAAGGAAGCATTTTATTGTGTCTTAAAACATGATTACCCTAGGCTGGGGTGCAGCATTTACACCCACAGATAATCCAGGGATTCTAAGACCCGAGTTCAACTCTCAGTGCTGGCAAAAATACAACAAGCAAACAAAAATGGAGGAGGAAAAATCAGGAAGTTTTACATAACAGTTTTACCTTTGTTTCCTTAGCACTGTGACCCTCCTGGGCCTCAATGACTCAGCTTGATAATTGTATGTGAGCTTGCATTGATGAAGGCTTAGGGCTCTCAGTGAAGCCTGAGCCCAACCTAGACACCTAGGCTCTGAGTTCAATCCTGGGATTTCAATCCTGGGACTGCCACCTACACATGGCTGAAGATCCTAGGAAACTTATTCCTATATATAGGAACACTAATAGAATGTTTGAAATGTATTAACTGAATTACTAATTAGCTAGTAATTACAGTTTAAGATTGTATTCAATAAATATAGGTCATTGATTAATACTTTATAAGTCTTCTTCTATAATTGATTGATGGAGACATAATTTTATACTAAATAATTGGTAGTAATATAATATATAGAAATAAGATAAAGGAATCATCCTTTATATAGGGTTATACATTAGAGTCTGCATAAATGTCTATCTGTCTCTCTCTGTATACATTTATAGATGCATACACATTTGTAAATACACATACACATACACACACACATACACACACACTGCAATCTAAACATCTATCTGTTTTTATATTGGCCATTCCTAGGGCTTGATCTCAGGTCCTCAAATTTGCCCGCCAACTTCTCTTGCATCAGACTGATGTGCTAACATTTACCCATTCATGAAGTGGGCCTGCTAGGGCCTGAGTTTAAGTCACAAAACTGCCAAAAACTTAATCCTGGCGGAGAGCCAATTGTCCCACTTGTTTTCCTTATCTGTGAAATTTCTGGGACTCAGGAATGATGTAGAATACATAGGCACATCTATGTCTTATGTAACAGGATGCAAAAAAATGTTGTAAGTGTAGTCATACTCACTAAAGTACATAAGAAATAATTAAAACACAAAATAAAATGAATACACTAACAGCAATATGCAGTAAACATATGTAGGTAAATATAAATCTTGTATTTAAAATATATACGAATATTAATTTTTTGAGTGCTAGGACTTGAATTCAGGCCCTAGGAACAAACCTGAATTTCTTGTCTTCCAGAAGGGTGATCTTCCCCATCCCGCACAGTGCTGCAGATTTACCCAAACACTGAGTTCAATTCCCAGACCTGGCAGAAAAAATGGTGTGAATTCCAAGCCAAGGAGCCTCATAATTTTTTAAATATTTTTAATGTATGTATGTATGTATGTATGTATGTATGTATGTATGTATGTATGTATGTATGTATGTATGTATGTATGTTTGTATGTATTTTTATTTTTATTTTGTCAAGCACAATTCTGCCTCAGCTTTGATCACTCTAGGCTGGGGTGTAGCCACTGGACCAACAGCCGAACCTGGGTTCCTGGGCCCCAAAGTCTGACAAGCAAATCAATAATTAATGCGACACAGAAAAAAAAAAAAAACTGGCAACTTGAAGATGGCTGCCGGTTTTACATTTGTTTGCTTGCAAGGTAGCCATCATGTCTGAATAACACTGCTGAAAAATGTTGGTAACCTGGCATTGCTGAAGGCTGGCGGGCTACCAAGGAAGCCATAGGCCAAAATGGCAACATAGGCCCTATGTTTGAAGCCCGGTCATGACCCCTTCCAAAGGTGGGAAATCCTAAGAATCTCCTTCCTATTCATAGGAATACCGATGGAAGATTATGAATGGCAAGGTTGAATAAGTTGTTTCTGAATACTACTATATAAATAGAGTGATTTTAGGAGGCAAATGGATTTTAATGAATATGTTTGACATATTCAAAGAATAGTATTAATTACATGGATGCAATAGTTTCGGAACTGTGGTTGATTTAATTAATAATTCATTAAGGATGAAAACAATAATATTAATTACATGGAGAGGCAATAGCCCTAGGGGTCTATAGCGGAGGTCTCTCATCCTGCTTTCTCAGGAAGCTGAGATCTGAGGACCTAGGTTCCAAACTATCCCATACACAAAAGGTCTCATGAGCCTATTATCTCCAATTCACCACTAAGAAACCTGAAGTGGAAGCTAGGTGCTTGTCACTCATGTCTGTCATCCAAGCTATTCAGGAGGATGAGATCTGAGGATCATGGTTAAAAGCCAGCATGAGCAGGAAAGTCCTTGAGACACTTAGCTCCAATGGACCACCAGAAAAGCTGAAGTGGCATTTGACTCAAGTGGTAGAGCACAAGACTTGAGCTGAAGAGCTCAAGGACAGCACCCAGACCCAGACATCATCTTCTACAACAATAAAAAAGACAGAAACAAACAAACAAACTTGAAGTAGAGGGCTGGGAATGTTAGAGTGCTTTGCAAATATGAAATGTGGGTTTGATTTCTCAGGACCACAACCATAAAAAAAAGGCCTGAAGTGGCTCTGTGGCTCAAGTAGGAGAGGACTATACTTAAAAAAGAGAAACTAGGTACAGTGCTCAGGTCTTGAGTTCAACCTCCAAGAATCGTGTATGTGCCTATGTGCCCTCTCCCACTTGTGCGCACACACACACACACACACTCACACATACACAGACAAGAAGTGATGCTGTTACACAAAATGGTAAAGCACCAGGCTTCTGCACTGAGCTCATGCTCAACACCCAGGCCCTGTGTTCAACCCCAAAACCTAGACACCCAGGGCCCAACTAGGAGAGGTCAAATGTTTCAAAACCTGATGAGGTTCACCAGCCCTAGATGACAGGAAGCTTTGTGATACCAGATATGTGCTTGGATTTCCAAAGCTTCCTGAAACCTAGGAGAGGAATCATAGGCCCATCATCATAGGCAATGAAACGTTTCATTAGGTTCAATGCCCTACTTGTCCTCCAGAAGGACTCTTGAATTATATTGAGCACTGTATCTGAACACTGGAATATAGTCTCACAAAACCAGGATAAGTGCACAGGACGTGGCCTGTCACAGAAGGTGGCACATATGAAGGCTTCCTGTCAAACCAGAGCACTGGGGAAATAGTTTAGGGTACAAAGAGACCTATTTCTCCTGAACTTCAGAGCCCACCCACACTCATCCTCACTATCTGACCCGGACGGTGTTGTTTGCTACACAGTTGTACAGGACTGAGGCCTTTTGTCTGCCTGTCCAGACAATGAGAGACACTTCTTCCTGCAGGCCTGGGATGCAGAGAAACCCTCAGGTTACACTGGGAACAGTGAGGGGAGCCCCGGAACATGCACTATCAGGAAAACAGTCTCTGTTGTGAAATCATTTTATTGAATATACATTACCTAGTTTGGTGCCATTCATCATAGCTACTCTGGAGTTTTACCTATAGGAATACATCCATACATACCCAAAGACATGGAAGTACAGGCTCTTTTTGAGGGGGCAGGTCTTGTGGTGGAACTATGAGCCTAGAACTTGTCCCTGAGCTCATTTTGCTCAAGGGTAATGCATTACTCTTGAGTCACATCCCCACTTCTGGGTTTTTCTGTGATCTCTTAGAAATAAGTGTCATGGACTTTCTTAATCTGGCTGGAATCAAATTCAGATTCTCTACATCTCACCCTCTGAGGAGCTGGGATTACAGTGAGAAGCCACTGGCACCTTCTTTCTTTTCTTCTTCATTTTTAATCTGGACAATCTGACTTCTTAGCAGGGCCATTCCAATGGTTTGAATTTATAAATTAACTACCCAATGTTCTTTAGAACTCCTTTACCTGAGAAAGATTTTCTCTCCTCATCTTCTCCTCTGGGTCACATGTTTGAAGCCAAAAGTGACAAATGAGTGTCACAGGATTTGGGAGCAAATGTCCACAGGACATGTCAATTCTGTCACTTAGCATTGAGCTGCAGTGAATTTGCTGTCTCAAGATGAGAATACAAAAAGCTGGAGCGATCCTCATACTGTCTGCATTACTCCTTTTGTCTATAAAATATCTAGTAATTATGAGTGTTGTGTATCTACAACCTTAAGTATCTAGAACCCACTAGAAGCATCTTCATGTATCTCTTTTTCTCTAGTGCCTCTTGAGATTTAGACTAAGGGTTTGTGTGGACGGACTCCTTGGTGTATCCCTGAGGAAAGCTGCTTGAATCCTGTTTGGGAGATCACCGTTCAAATTCAGCCTGAGCAAGAATTATGTGAAACTCTTATCTCCAAGAAACAACCAGAAAACCAGAAGTGGAACAGTGGTCCAGAGGCCAGAGTTCCAGCTTTGAGAGAGAAAGCCGAGAAGGAGACACAGGTCAAACCAGGCAGGAAAGCCTGGGAGGCGATTATGTCCAATTAATGACCAGATGGCTGAAAGTGGAGCTGTGGCAGTGATAAAGCCTCAGCTTTGGAAAAAACAGCTGAGGAATGCATTGGGCCCTGAGGTTAAGCCCTGGGATGTCCACAAAAAATTTTCAAAAAGAGAAGGCCAATTTTATGTATCAGTGCCCTACCTACTTATGTCTGTATATTACCTCCCTGAATGCAAACAGACCTTATGCAGTGCTTCTCCATTTATTTACTGATTTATATTTCAGATATGCTCCTTTCATATACTGCATCATTCTCTTCATTTCAGGCACATGGTTTTTCTCTTCCAGGGTTCCAGGCCTGTGACGCTCTCAGGAGCCTTTATTTACATTTTGTTATGAGGCCAATGCAGGAACCATAACAAACTTGGCAGGGGAAAAGAAGACCAGGTTTCATAGAAGTATCCAGTATTCAGAAAATTAAACTTGGGGAGGTAAAATGGCAACATACTTTCCTAAAAAACTACCATTAAGGAAAAGATGAGGGAGCTGGGAATGTGGATTACTGAAAGAGTGCTTGCCTAGCATGCAAGAAGCCCTGGGTATGATTCCTCGGTAGAACTTACACAGAACAAGCCTCAATTGGGGCTGTGACTCAAGTAGTAGAGTGCTACAGACTGTGCCCAGGCCTTGAGTTCAACCCAAGAACTGGCAAAGAGATACCTAGGTAGAATGGTAGGTAGGTAGATAGATAGACAGACATAGGATAGATAGAAAGATAGATAGATAGATAGATAGATAGATAGATAGATAGATAGATAGATAGATAGATAGATAGATAGATAGATAGATAGATAGATAGATAGATAGATAGATAGATAGGAAGATGATAGATGAATCTAGTCTTGGATTTCAGAAGGAAAGAAGGGAACAATTCCCAGTCATTAGGCCTTCTGCAGTGTGACGGACACCAGCATTGCCTTCACACAACCAGAGAGCAAGAAGTCTCTCTCTTTCCCACTTCTCAGGCGGCCAAGGGAACTAGAGCCAATTGGGCAGAGCCAGGTTCTAACTCAGATGCTTGGAGAAAGAAGAGAAACCACACTTACTCTAGTTTGTCTGGGGATTTGAAGTAATTATGTGGAGAATGAAGGAAGGAGAAAGGACTGGCAGAGGTAGAAGAAGGGCCTTCAAATCTGACAGATGGATAGTCAAAAACCCACTCCCTAAGACCAGAGAGCAGGGTTTTTCTACTCTGTTCCTCCCCTCTCCCAGACTAAACTGGCTCTATTGGTAACCTAAGATAGCCTGATTCTCCCTTCACTTGTGGGAAGAATGTTAATTAGTCATTGTTTGAAGAGGCTGAGAAAAGCCTGACCCTGGTGTAACTCTAACAAGTGTTTTAGGTTTCCTCCCATTGCTGGCATTTCCTGGAATATATGAAGTGGTTTTACTGCTCACTTATCTGTTGAATGTGTACATTCTGCCTCCTAATACTGTAGGCCTGGTCTCTGCACCTAGCCTGGTTTTGAAACTGTTTTCTGTCCTTCAATTACAGTGTTACACTGGAGTTCTTTCTGCTAAGGGGCTAGGGTTTGGAGCCTGAGAACTTCATGTGAACCCAAGGTGGGTCAATGTTTCTTTCCTGCTTCTATAGCTCAAGAATTCTAAGAACATTTAGAGTGCAAGTACTTCTCATCACCAAGGGAAACAAAGGAAGCTCTTGAACATCTGACCTTTCAGAAGTGGAAGTCAGAGTCTCATAGAGTTTCCTGCCCTGGCTGGCTTCACCTTGTGATCCTCAAACCTCAGTCTCCTGAGCTAGGGTGACAGGCCTGAACTACTGGTGCTCTGCCTGACTCAGAGCTGTAATGACCTTGACAGTACAAGTCATCTGCTATCACAATGGGCTTGGGGAGCATATTAAGCCTTTCAACATTGGACCTTTCAGAACCCTGTTGGACACAAGATTGCAATGCTAGAGTCTGAGAGGCTGGACATATGGATGTGTTACACTTGAACCTTAAGCTCTGACTCCAATTCTGGTATACATCAGTGTTCATTTTCCAAAGAATGATCTCATAATTAGCAAATAGGAAAAGTACCTGGATTAACCCTCACTTTTTTCCCAATAGTGTGTCTTGAACTCAAGCCTGGGCACTGTGCCTTAGCCCCTCAGGTCAAGCCGAACCCTCTACCACTTGAGTAGTAGCACCACATGGGATCTTTGGGTGGTTCACTGGAGATAGGAGTCTAACAGGCTTTCCTTGGCTAAGCTGTCTTTGAACTGTGATCTTCACCTCTCAGCCTCCTGAGAAGCTAGAGTTCCATGTGTAAGACACTGGCATCTGGTCTATTGTTTTTGACAGTCCTGGGGCTTGGTCTTAGGGCCTAGGTACTGTCTCTGAGTTCCTTTATCTCAAGGCTAGCCACTTGAGCCACTCCACAGTTTCTACCTTTTTCTGAGTATGTGGCACTGAGGATTCAAACCCTGGCATACATGCATGCTAAGCGAGCTAATTACCACTAAGCCACATTTCTAGCTCCATCCTTTCAGTTTTACCCCTCACTTGCCTATCCTCAGGAAAAGGTTTCTAACTATAAATCATCTAAAGAAATCCCAATAGGAAGAAGTGCAAAGATTGGACAAAGCTCATACTTGGTAGAGACTCTAAACATGTGAAAACTGTGACCAATGCATCCATTTAATTATGTATTATGTTTCAACACTTAATAAAGTATTAATGAAAAATGAGTCAATGTCCTAAATTGTTGTATAGAATTTTATTATAGCTGTGGTTGAAGAGGCTGTGTTTCTTCCATTGTATTTCTTTGGTTCCTTTGCCAAATGTCAGGTGACTGTAGGCCTGTGGATTTATTTCTGGATCTTCTATTCTATTCTGTTGGTCTTTGGGTCTGTTTTGGTGCCAGTACCATGCTGTCTTTGTTATTATGGCTCTATAGTAGAGTTTGAATTGCGGCATAAACATCCCTCCCATGTTGTCTTTATTCCCTAGAATTGTTTTGGCTATTCTAGGTATTTTGTGGTTCCCTATGAATTTTTGTACTGTTTTTTGTATTTCAGAGATGTACATCATTGGGACTTTAATAGGAATTGCATTGAATTTGTATATTAATTTGGGCAGTATTGCCATTTTCACTATATTGTCTGCCTATCCAAGAGCATGGGAGGTCTTTACATTTCCTAATGTATTCTGCAATTTTTTTTCTTTAACTTTTTATAGTTTTCATTAAATAGTTCTTTTACATCTTTGGTTAGGTTAATTCCTAAATATTTTATTTTGGGGGAGGTTATTGTTAATGGGATTGCTCCCTTTATTTCCGTCTCTTCTTGTACATTGTCAGTGTACAGGAAGGCAACTGATTTTTGTGGGTTTATTTTTTATCCTGCTACTTTGCTGAAGTGATTTATGATTTCTAAGAGTTTGGGGATGGAGTTTTTGGGATCCTGAAGGTATAATATCATGTCGTCTGCAAAAAGGGATAGTTTAACTTCTTCTTTCCCTATGCGGATCCTTTTAAGGTCTTCTTCTTGCCTTATAGCCCTGGCTGAGGGTTCCAGGACTATATTGAAGAGGAGTGGAGACAGTGGGCATCCTTGCCTTCTTCCTGATTTCAGGAGAATTGGTTGTAGCTTTTCCCCATTAAGTATAATATTGGTTATTGTTCTGTCATGAATGGCTTTTATTGTTTTAAGAAATGTTTCTTCTATTCCTATTTTCTCCAAAGCTTTTAGCATGAATGAATGTGGAATTTTATCAAAGGCCTTTTCTGCATCTGTGGCGATAATCATGTGATTCTTGACCTTAGCTCTGTTGATGTGTTGGATTACATTTATTGACTTGAAATACGTATGTTAAACCATCCATGCAACTCTGGGATGAAGCCTACCTGGTCATAATGTATGATGTTTCTATGTGTTTCTGGATTCTGTTAGCTAGAATCTTGTTAAGGATCTTTGCATCTGTGTTCATCAAGGAAATTGGCCTGTAATTCTCCTTTGGTTGGGTCTTTGCCTTGTTTGGGGATGAGTTTGGGCCAGCTCCCTCCTTCTCTGTTTCTCTGAAGAGCTTGAGGAATATGGGTATTAGTTCTTCTTTAAAGGACTTATAGAATTCTGCTTTGAATCCATCTGGTCCTGGGTTTTTTTGTTGGAAGATTTTGATAGCTTCCTGTATCTTGTTGTAGGATATTTGCTTATTTATTCTTTGCTCAGTTTGGGCAACTTGTATTTCTCTAAAAATGCATCCATTTCTGCCAGGTTTTCTTCCTTTAGAGATTATAACTTTTGAAAGTAGTCCGTTAGGATTGTTTGGATGTCTTGGTTACGTATTGTGATTTTTTCCCGTGGCATCCCTAATCCTGTTAATATGGGTTTCCTCTCTTCTTTTTTTAATTAATCTTGCCAATGGGCCATCAATTTTGTTTATTTTTTCAAAGAACAACCTTTTTGTTTGGTTAATTTTGGTTATCATTTTCTGATATTCTAATTGGTTAATCTCTGCTCTTAATTTGGTTATCTGGCTCCATATATTAAATTTAGGTTCCATTTTTTCTTGTTTTTCTAGCTGTTTTAATTGTAACATGAGATTATTTACTTGCTCTGTCTCCATTCTCTTGATGTGGGCACTGAGGGCAATAAATTTGTCCCTCAGGACTGCTTTTGCTGTGTACCATAAGTTTCTTTGTGAAGTGTTTTCGTTTTCATTGAGTTGTAGGATATGTTTTATTTCTTCTCTGATCTCTTCTGTTACCCAGGCATTGCTAAGGAGTGTGCTGTTCAATTTCCATGAACTAGAGAAATTTCTGCAGTTTGCTTTGTTATTGAGAACTAGCTTGATTCCACTGTGGTCAGATAGGATACAGGGGATTATGTAGATCCCTTTGTATTTGCTTAAGTTCCTTGCATGAACAATGATATGGTCTACTTTGGAGAAAGTTCCATGAGCTGCTGAGAAGAATGTGTACTGTGTTGTTTTAGGGCGAAATACTCAGTAGATGTCAGTTAATTCCACTTGAAATATGGCCACACTTAATTCAGTAGCTTCTTTGCCAATCCTCTGGTTGGTAGACCTGTCCTTTGGTGAGAGTGTTGTGTTAAAGTCTCCTAGTATTATCGTATTGGGATCTATTTTATTCTGTAAGTTTGAGAGCGTTTGTTTAACATATCTGGGTGCATCAATATTTGGGGCATATAAGTTGATGATGGTAATACTTACTCTTGGATTGTTCCCTGTATTAATATGTAGTGTCCGTCCTTGTCTTTCTGTACTGATTTTAATGAAAAGTTTATTTTGTCATATATCAGGATAGCTACACCTGCTTTCTTACTGGGGGCATTTGATTGGTAGATCCTTTTCCAACCCTTTACTTTGAATATGTTTGTATGTTTGGCTGAGAGTTGGGTCTCCTGAAGACAAAAGATGGATGGGTCATGTTTTCTGATCCAGTCTGCAGTTCTTTTTCTTTTGATTGGCGAATTAGGCCCATTAATATTAACAGAAAGTGTAAAGAGATGCATTGTTGTCCCTGTCATTCCCTGTTTTCCTGAGTTTTTCTTCTTTCCCTTCTGCCTGTGCTTGCTCAGTTAGACTTTGATTAATGCCTGTCTGGGTGCAGGTCCCAGTTCCTGGTTGCTTTCTTCAGGTTGTGTCCCCTCTCTTAGTATTCTTTGTAATGCTGGCTTAATGTTTATGTATTCATTTAGTTTTTCTTTGCTATTAAAAATTTTCCGTTCTCCATCGATTTTGAATGCTAGCTTTGCTGGGTATATCAGTATGGGTTGGCAGTTATTGGCTCTCAGGGCTCGTATGGTACTTTCCCAGGCCTATCTTGCATTCAGTGTTTGTGTGGAGAGATCTGCAGTGATTCTAATTTTTTCCCATTGTTGTATAGCTCCTTCTTCATTTTTGCTGCATGCAAGATTGTTTCCTTATTATTCAGATCTATCATTTTTACTATAATGTGTCTAGAAATTTTTCTCCTGGGATCTTGCTTGTTGGGTGTTCTATATGCTTCTGTTATGTGGGTAAGATGTTCTTTTTTTAGTTGGGGGAATTTTTCACCGATTATCTTGTTGAATAGGTGTTGCATTCCCTTGCTCTGAAATTCCTCACCTTCGTCCACTCCAATTATATGAAGGTTAAATTTCTTGGTATTATCTTCTTTCTCTTGAATTTCCCTTTGGCTTAATTTGAGTGATTTTTACATATCTGTCACTTTTTGGTCCAGTTGGTGTATTCTGTCTTCTGTATCTGATACTCTATATTCCATTTCGTTCACTCTGTTGACCGTGGCTTCTATTGTACATGGAGGAAATGGATTCCTTTATGGATTCGATGTTGGTTCTCAAACTATTGATCTCACTTCTTAATGAGGTATGTACTACCTCTAATTTGGCATTTATCTCACTTCTTACTGAGGTTTGTGCAGCCTCTATTTTTGCATGTATCTCCTGTTTGATATCTTGTATCTCTTTTGATAGCTCATCCTTGTGTTCTTTCAACTTCTGATCTATTTCTCGCTTTATTTCTTGAGTTATTGCCTCCAGCAACCCTTGGATGTAGTTTTTGTCTTCCATTCCTGTTTTACTCCCACTGGTGCTCTCCCCTGCATGGCTGCTGGCTATTGAGGATAGCTTGCTATCCTGGGTAGTGATAAACCTTGTAATTTTTCTATGTGATTTTCTCATGGGGGTTCAGGGATTATTGGAGACTAATCTGCAATTTTGTTTTGGTGTGTCTGTCTTTGCTTGGTTGCTGATTCTGTATTGGTAGAGAGAGTCTGTGCCTGATCTGGGTTCTGTTGGGGGCCTACCTCCAGCTGCTGGTCTGTCCTACATAGGATTCTCGGCTCTCTGCTGTAGATCCCTGGCAATTCCCATATTTTGAAGGGTTGAGCACCCTAGACTGCTCGTGTTTGCTCCTACGGGTGCTCTTGGCAAGATCGGATGCTCTGGATGCACTCTCCCAGATGCTGGAGTCGGCTATGGGCTCCTGATGTTTTTGTTTGTTTGGTTGGTTGGTTTTTTGGGGGGCTGGTTGTGGGCTTGAACTCTAGGTTTGGGTGCTGTCCTTTAGCTCTTCAACTCTTCAGCTCAAGGCTGGCACCCTACCATTTGAGCCACAGCAACACTTCTGACCCTTTCTGCTCATGTGATGCTGAGGAATCAGATCCAGGGCCTCATGCACCCAAGACTATCACTCTACTGCTGAGCCACCTTACGAGCCTGAGCTCCTGCCTACTATCAGGTGCTGGTGGCCTGTGTTGCCCAATCCCAGCCTAGAGTATATGGGTTGGGTTTTGGTGGAGTTTGGGCTTCTCTTGTCCTGAGCCTCCAGGTCTTTTGTTGTCACAGGTTTGCTTCCCAAGGGGTGCAGTTCCCTGTTTTTCATCCCTCTGCTGAGGCATATGCTCAGTTGGGAGGAATTGGTTATGTTGTTCAGGCACTGGATTGCCAGGCCTGGTAGTGGCCCCCTGCCTGGGGCACGCCAGTTAGGCCTGTGCTGCTGTGTATACCATGTAGATTATGCAGTCTGGGGTACACAGTTTAAATTTCTTCTACTGTTGGATGTCTTGACCCAGGGTCGCTGTTCCTGGCTTGGGTGTTTAAGCTCCCTTCCTGGGGTGCTTTGCTCTAGCCTGGCCAGCAGAGTGTGCTCCAAGAGCCGGTGGAGCTCTTGAACTTTTCCTAGTTTTAGTGGGTCCTGTGGTCCGGGTGTTGGGGTAGGGAGTCTGGGTCAGGGTCTGGGATTCCCTCCAGCTCTGGTCTCCCTTGAGGGATACACTGTCCCCTGTGGGGTATTCACCCTGGAGCTAGTTGTTTCTGTGTGGTGTAGGTTGTCAGTTGCAGTTGCAAGGCGAGTTCAGTGGGGATGGTTGCGAGCTTGGCTGGGCAGTGGTGGCTCTGTGGGATTTTCTTCTGTCTCTGCCTCTGTCGAAGCTGTGGGGTCCATAGTGCCCACAGTCAGGCAGCTTCTGCGTGAGTTATCTGCATGCAGCTCCCTGTGTCTCTGAGACCCTGGCAGTCCTTGCCAGGTTGTCCCAATTGGCGTGTCTGACACCAGTACCTCAGGCAGCTTCTGCATGAGTGATCTGCAGGCAGCCCTCTGTGTCTCTGGGACCCGGGCGGCCCTAACCAGGTCGTCGCAATTGGCAGGTCTGACACTGGTACCTCAGGTGGCTTCTGTGCTATCTGCAGACACCTTCCTTTGTTGCACTGCCGGTGCCGGGTGGCTATGGAGGGATGGAGCCTCTCTGCTTGGATGGAGAGTGAGGGGTGGGGGTGGGATCATGGAGACTCCCGGCTGGTAGGTTTCTCTATTTGTGGTGATCAGCAGGTCTGTAAACTGGTACCTCAGGTGGCTTCTGCGGGGGTGATCTGTAGCCAGCCCCCTGTGTCTCTGGGACTCGGCAGTCCACACCCCGCCTGCTGACCACGGCTTGGCACGCTGCCATGTGGCCAGTGAATGGTGGAGGAGGGGTCTTTGCTCTTCTCTGTTCTGAAATTCTTCTTTTCCTCTCTTTCTTTTTTGTTATTTTCCATCTCCTGTTTGTCTCTGAGTGTTCGCCTTTTGTTGTTGTCGGTCTCTTGGGGAGATTAAGCATTGGAACTGGAACTCTCTTTTTGGTTGGGGAGAGCTTTGGTGTTTCCCTACTGCCTTGTCGCCATCTTTGTCCTTTTCTTATACAGTAAAAAGGAAAACATAAATTAACTTGAACTTTGTCAATCCTCTGTGTTCCATTCCTCTCCTAGGATCAGTTTCCACATGCAGTAACAGTTACTTCCAGGAACAATCTATGGTGCTGCTTGAGGTATAATGAATGTTTTCTGGCTTCACCGAAATAACATAAGGACACCATTGGACCTGAGGTAACACGTGTTTCAGAGACAACTTAGTAAAGAGAAAATACCATTTACATTGCTTATAATACATTATCCATGAGTATATTAAGTTCAAACTTTGTAAATGCTCTGTAAATTAAGGCAAATTTTAAATGGGAAGAAGGTTCTCAGATCATTTTTTATGAGTGTATGTGCTGCACATTATTTCCCAAGTGTACATAAGTTAACAGAAGGAGAAACAACAGGAATAGGAGAAAGAGAAGTTCTGTGTTTAAGTATAATGGTTCAATACACTATAGAAGACTCGGCAAATAAGACAACATTGAAACAATAAAGCCAAGTCCAGTATGTAGATTTATAAGAGTGATATAGGAAAAGCATTACTCCTACGTTGAACACGAAGTATAATGCCACTCTCTTTCTAAATCACGCATGTTAACCATGCAAATTTGTGGAAAGTAGAATGGAAGAATAATTCTGTTTACAATGCAAGTCAGATATAAGAGCATGGACTTAACTGGAAAAAAAAGTCCATCTTGAGAGAGCAGGGATTATACTAGCCATGAAGTGGTGAATAAGATCACATTTTTTTCTTTCCTTTACTTATATATTTTTCGTTGGTGGTGGCCTTGGCACTTGAACTCTTGTCCTGGGCGCTGTCCCTCTGCTATTCAGCTCAGGTTATTATCCAGCCTGAACAGAATAGTCTTTGAGACACTATTTATAATTAGCCAGCCAAAAGCTGTATTAGAGGAATGGCTCAAGTAATGGAATACCAGTCATGAGCAAGATGGCTGAATAAGAGCTTGAGGCTTTTGCATACATACATACAAACATACACATAAACACAGAGGCACTTATATGTGCACACACAAATACAAAAATGAAGCAATTCTCAGAATATGTAGAAAAGTTAGGAAACAATATATAATATGTCCTCAGTAAGACTAGAATCAAGTGATAATTTTTAATGTTAGAAAGTCCTCAATTGAAGTTTCTTCAAAAAAGTTTACGAATATTATAGATAGGGACCAGAGATAGTAAGAGAGTCAAGTAATCATTATGAATGGGATCGGATGCATGGAGGAATGAATCAGAAACCCTACAGGTGTATCTGAAAATGATCATATCCTCTGTGAAATGTTAGAACAACTTTTAAAATAGTACATGAACAGTCTGAGTAGTCTAGTGGATGATATCACTGGAGAAGTTCAGAATTGCTAGTCTGTATCTAGATTAAATAAACCAAGAAGCTATGGCGGGTCAATGTGATATAAGCCTAGAATTCTAGCATTCAGACTGACTGGAGATTAGAAACTGTAATTACATAGTGATACCTTCCCTGGACCAGGTAGTATAATTTTGTCTTAATAAAAGAACCCAAACAAGAAAGGAATACGCAGTTAGAAGTTTGGGCTAATTTTGTCATTATGTTTTGAGAAGTTGTTTCCTATTGAAATGCAACTCATATATAATCCTCAGTTGTGCTTTTAAATGCTCTCTTCATCACAGAACATTTCTAGATGCAAAATGGGTCATGATTCCCATCCAAAATTTGAAAAAGTAAGTAATCTTCATTCTGTTAGATTCCAAGGAAAGGATGAAGGATTACAACAGCTTAAGCCTGGAGGAATAGCAAAGTTCATCTAATGTAGGACTTTATAGATCTTGCTAAATTAAAGTTTAGATTTAAAATATATATTTTGATTTTGTTTGTAATTTCATATTCTATAGGATACTACAAAATTCTTTTTAAGTAGCGTGTTTAATTGACAAATTTACAAATGTTTCTTGCATTCTATTTGCCTAGAATATACTTTCAAGAGAGTTATAATTAGAACTCTGTTAATAGATATTTCAAACAGTTCATGTATGAAACGATAATGTGAATAATGTAGACAGAGTTGCCAACAATGGATGATATTAATTTATAAATTTAGAAAAAGAGCAATTTTTTGAGGCTTTGGTATAACATTTTATGAAGAGAATAATTGTGTGAATTCTTCTTTCTTCTACCTGTATGTAACACAGGAAGCAATTTCCTTAATTACATGTCTCTGTATAAAATGAGAAAAATGCTAGGTTTGGGGTTTGTTTTGCTTTTGCTTTTGTTTTATTGGTTTGTCCTAGAGGTTGAACTCTGGGACTCGACACTGTATCTGAGGCTGTTTATTCTCAAGGCTCGTGCCCTACCACTTCAACCTCAGTACCACTCGTGTCTGGCTTTTGTTGAGAAGTTTATTGGAGATAAGAATCTAGGGAACCTTCCTGCCTGGGTGGGGTTTGAAATGTAACCTTCTGATATTAACATCCTGTTTATCTATGATAATTAAAAAAAGTATAAATATAAATAATATTTGCAAGAATACCAGTGGAGGAAAAATGATGCAACCCAGTTTATTGCGATGCTTTTTCCAGAACACGGAGGGCATCACATTCGCAGAGGTGTAGTATTTTTTCACAATGGAGATATAAGCTATTCGTGATGTGAATTAAGGGAATTTTGAGGTGCACCCTACAAGTTGGAAACTGTTGGTCTAGGATGACTTTATTGCATAAACCTTGGGATTGATGGTCATAGAAATAATAGCTTAATCTGATAAACAATTGCTTACTCTTGAAGAATTAATTATAACTGATGTTTCATAGTTTTATATTATACCAGAATGTGGCTATTTTTCTGTTCACTTCTCTATCTATAACACCCCATTGGAAAATGCATCTATTGAAGAAATTCATAACATGCAAACAAGTACTATTTTGAATCTCTCAGGTATGGAATGTTCATTATTTCAAAATGAGTAGTTTTAGTCATAGGAATTTTGAGGAACACATATATTCTGTCCTCTTAAAAACTTACTTACATTTAAAAGTTCTGGGTTTCCGTAGAATTAAAGTGTTTTCTGTTTTAGTATGAGAAAGTACTAAATTTATTCTTTTTCAAAATATTGGCAAGTATATTGTGAAAATATTAACTAGTTGGACAACATTCAAATTGATGGCCCTTTGATTAAAAATGGGTAATTAATTCAAATTAGATGCCAAACAGTACTGATTTTTAAAAAGTTACTATATAAAGAATAATATTTACTATACCAATACAGTGAAATTTTATTTCATGCAGCTTATTTTTTAAATTTAATTTTAATGTCAAATTGATGTGCAGTGGGGTTCCAGCAATTTTAAGCTAGTGAATACACAACATATCAAACTTGTTACTCCCCTCTCTCATTTTTCTCAGTTTTCATTCACCCCAAAACCCCTCACAAGTTGTAATGTACATTTCCAACTTATTGTCTTGTGTGTATTCCTATTGCATTGGTTTGCCCTTTGTCCTCTGTATCATCATTTTGCTGTTCCTGTTCCCTTCCTAATTAAGGTAAATGTATGCACAATACACAGGGTACCAAAATCAAATACACCAGGAGATAAACCATAGAGGAAAATCCCAAAGAAAATAGAAATCACATTGTACATTAGAAACAACATCTGCAAATAAATATCTCTGTTTTCATATCTTGGAGTTCATTTTGCTCAGCATCCGCTCATATGATCATATACATGCATAACAAAGCCACTGGAAAATAATAGTTTCATGGACAGTATATCAGGAAAAAACATATTTACTGTTTTTATGTTAAAGGTGGAATTAGAATTGTGAATTCCCGATTCTGATAAAGGAATTTCAAAAAAGTTTAAAATTTATGACAGGTAAATTTTAATTGTTCAAACTTTCTCACAACTTAGCCTATTAAGAAAATTTAAAATTACCTAGGAAAATAGGCTTTCATGTAAAGAAATTCATAGAGACTTAGCTGAGAGGGAGCATTGTGGGTGAAGATGGCTCTTTTTCACACCAAACCAACAAACCTCACAAACCTTGCTGTAAATCATGTTGGTTCCCTTGAGAATTGTCCTTAACCAGGAAAAATACTTTTACTTTGTGAAAACAAGGTTGTAGTGGAATTTAAGCTCAACGTTTTTTAAAAAAATAAGAAATGAAAATTTGTGAATTGACTTTAAATACCAAACAGTAATTTTCTGAAAAAGATTATTTGGTTCAAATTATTTAGGGAGAGAGTGTCTTCCACAATGAAAGAAGGTATTGGGTTTACACTTTTCTGTTTGTAATATTTTCCACAATGTCTTTCCACGTGAAGCAGTGAAACACAGAAAAAAATCTGATTGGATACTTCAAACCAATGATTTCACATTTCTAAGTAGCTCAAAAATATAATATCTTTATTAACATGAGATAATGAAGACTTCTCTTATAACATAAGCCAAAAACTTTTGGGATCAGAAAAGAATTGAGAAAAGTGAAAAGGTAAGAAAACGCATTCTTAGAAGCCCTAGCTAAGCGTATTGGCTTCTGCAGTGGAGGAAGGCCAAAACTTTTTGATATAGATTGTCTTAATGTTTTTGCTACCTAAAGTGATTTTACAGAGTCTATTTGGCTCAGTGTATTGCAGAACAAATTGAAGACATGAAAATAGATTCCACATCCAAATAAAAGAGTTTTGAAAGAGAAACCATGAAGATAGGAAGTGGCGCTGTAGCTCAAGTGGTAGAGCACTTGCCTTGAGCTGAAGAGCTGAGGGACAGCACTCAGGCCCAGAGTTCAAGCCCACGAGCTCCAAAAAAAAAAAAAGATTAGAAACCATGAAGATATAGCAGTGGGGGAGACCTTATAGTCCTTCAGCTTTACTAGACCTGAAGCCAAGAAGCTGTGATCAATTGGAAATCCGTCAAGAGCTAAGAGGAGAACAGAGAAGTAGGACATAGAAGTATTGCCTTTGTAACAGACACTGTAATCCAAAGAATGGGTGATTTAACTCTATTCTTCTCCATACATCTTGTTGAGCAAATGCAAGACCATGAGAAAAATAATCTATTGAAATAATTCTGCAAAGAATAACTTCACTGTTCTCGATATGGTATCTAAGGAGAGTCTTAAGAGAGAAGATAAAAGTGGAGTATTCTTCGGTTTCTTCTAAGCATCTTGTTAGCAAAATATATCTTTGAGGTCAGAAGTGATTGAAGCAAAAAGTGGTGGAGTATTTATTTATTTTTGTTTTTTTTTTTAATATTTAATGCCCTAAATTTATTCTAATCTACTGCCGTTCAAGAACTCGGTTACATTATCAAGTAAAGCTAAACAAACAAATGAAGAGTTCTCTGGTGTTCCTCAACCCCAAATGATTCACCTTTGAAACTAGAGGTCTCCTTTCTTAGGTCTGTTCCCTGTCTAGATACCCAGGGGTGGGTGCCAATGCTCTCAAGGTAGAGTATTTATTTTTGAGGGCACTTTAGACACGAGAAGATTTTCAAGGTAAAAGAAAAAAATTATAGCTAAATATTTGTGATTAAAGGTTCTTGGACTGGTTTTTTGGAGACAAAGTTTTGCATTACAGCTTATCCTCATTAACATAGATTTTGAGTTTTTGTGGCAACCAACTGCAAAGGGGAAGTTTAATGGACTCACTTGGACAAGTAAACAGTATGATAGAAAATAATGGGAAATAAAATTTAGTGAAATATTTTGAACAATTACTTTACCAGAACAAAGAAGGAAAGATATAATTCAAAATCACTTGAGTTTATTAAAAGTATGAAAAAAGAGTAATGAAGACAGATGAGAGAAAACATAGAGAAATGTTTTCTCTACAGTAGAGTAATGCGTTCTTGATCTTGTTTCTTCCATTCTATCTTCACAAGCTATCAAGTGTGCCTCATGACTGGAGTGTCCAGTTCAGACAAAGAGCACTCGCAGATGAAAATATTTGCAGTAGATGTAGGTGATTTATAAACTTTGACAATGTACTTAATCTGTTCTGAATTTTCCCCTACCCCAAACTGCCCTCTTTGAACAGCTTTGTTTACTTTTCCCAAGACTGCCCTTCATTAACTGCTTAAAATTTTGATAGGTCATATTCATACTCTCTAGAGATTACTGTTTGGTTGTGATTTTTCATGGGGGGGTCTTGAATTCTGGGCCTAGGCGATGTCTTTCCACTCTTCAGCCTAAGGCTAGTGGTCTACCACTTGAGCCACAGCACCACTTCCAGTTTTCTGGTGTTTAATTGGAGATAAATGCCTCAGAATCTTTCCTACTCGTGCTGGATTTGAACTGCTATCCTCAGATCATAACCTCCTGAGTAGCTAAGATTATAGGCATGAGACAACGGCACATAGCTTAAGCTCACATTTCTAACAGTATATACTCAGGATATGTAGTGTGTATGTTCACCTGTCTTTATATGAATTCTTGAGTTAAAAATCTGGGCTAGAGCTTCGACTTCACACTCATGAAAATATATCTGGTTTTAAAGTTGATAATGCTGGAAATAATAAAACTTAAGGAGGTAAAGGCCTCTGGGAAGTTCAGTTTGCATCCAGCCTGGTCAGAACAGTGTTTGAGACACTATCTATAATTAACCATCCAAAACTGCTTTGGAAGAACGGATCAAGAGATGGAATATCAGTCATGATCAAGATTGCTGAATAAGAGCTTGAGGCTTTTGCATACATACATACAGACATACACATACACACAGAGGCACTTATAGGTGCACACACAAATACACAAATGAAACAACTCTAAGAATATGTAGAAAAGTTAGAAAACAATAAAAGTATGTCCCGAATAAGACTAAATTAAATGAACATTCTTAAAAAATGTTTCAGAGTATTACATAGTAGGGAACAGAGCTAGTAAGAGAGTTAATTAATCATGATTAAATGGATCAGATCCATGGAGGAATGAATCAGAGACCCCTGCAGGTGCATCTGAAAATGTTCATAGCCTGTGTCGAATGTTAGAACATCTTTAAAAATTGTACATAAACAGTCTGAGCAATCAGTCTAGTGGATAAGATCATTGGAGAATTTCAGAATTGCTAGTCTGTTTCTAGATTAAATAAACCAACAAATTATGGCAGGGCAATGTGATAAAAAGCCTGGAATTCTAGCATTCAGACTAAAACAGGTGGTAAGAAAGTGGAATTACATAGTGATACCTTCCCTGGACCAGGTAGTATAATTTTGTCTCAATGAAACTTACCAAACAACAAGAAAGGCATACAAAGTTGGATGTTTGGGCTAATTTTGTCATTATGTTTTGAGAAGTCAAGTTTCCTATTGAAATGCAAGTCACCAGTCTTGTGTTAGAACACTATTTTAAGGCAAGGATCAACCAAAGTCCTATAGTTGCTGTAGATACAATCTAATTCAACAGATACAATCTGTTCAACATCAAACATCTATGGATTAATTGGATGAGAAAAGCAAACAAGAATTTGGCAAACCAGAAATTATTAGGTTTAGGAAAAATGGGAAAAATAGGAGTAGAGAGATTTGGGGAGGTAAAGGAAGTGTGAATTTAACCAAGTCCTAATCTCAGAGAGGGAAATGGATTGGACAGAATGATAGGAGAGAGATTTTTAAAAAACAAGGAAAATGAAAAAACAAAAATTTAAATTTATAAGTAAAACCCGTAAAAATTATGTAAGTTTAGAGATGATATTGAGAGAAGAAAAGAATAGGATGAGAGAAGGGGAGGGATAGAAAGGAGATATGAAAAAAATAAAAATTCTTATAAATAATACTCAGTTGTGTTTTTAATGCTCTCTTCATTCCATAACATTCCTAGATGGAAAACAGCTTATGATTTTAACCAAAAATTTGAAAAAGTAAGCATCATTCTGTTGGATTCCAAAGAAATGATAACAGATTACAAAAGTTTAAGCCTGGAAAAATTGCAAAGTTCATCTAATGTAAGATTTTGTAGAGCTTGCTCAATTAGAATTTAGATTTAAAATAAATATTTCGTTTTTGTTTGTAATTTCATATTCTATAGGATACTACAAAATTCTTTTTAAGTAGAGGGTTTAATTGACAAATTCACGAATGATTCTGACATTCTACTTTCCTAAAATATTCTTTCAAGCAAGGTATAATTAGAACTTAGTTAATAGATAATTCCAAGATTCATGTATAAAATAATGTGAATAACCTACACAGAGTTGCCAACAAATGGATGATATTATTTATACATTTAGAAAAAGCAATTTTTGAGGCTTTGGTGTAACATGGTATGAAGAGAGTAAATGTGTGACTTCTTGGTTCTTCTATCTATTCCTAACACATTAAGCAATTTCTTAAATTATGTGCCTCTGCATACAATGAGAAAAATGCTAGAGTTGGGGCTTGTTTTTATTTTATTTTATTTTATTTTATTTTGGTTTGTCCTAGAACTTGAACTGTGTGTCAGTCCACTCTCTCTGAGACGGTTTGTGCTCAAGGCTCGTGCTATACCACCTCAACCTCAGAGCAACTTTAGTCTCTCTTTTCCTGAGAAGATTATGGAGATAAGAATCTAAGGAACCTTCCTGCCTGAGTGGGCTTTGAACCATAATCTTCAGATCTTAGCCTCCTGAATATCTATGATAGTTAAAAAAGTATAAATATAAATAATATTTGCAAGTGTTTTGATTTGAAGAATATCACTGGCGGTGGATGGGGGAATGTTGCAGCAAAGTTTAGTGTAGTGTTCTTTCCACAATAGGAAGCGCATCATATTAGCAGAAGTGTAGAATTTTTTTCACAATAGTCATAAGATATTCATGATGTGAATTAAGGGAATTTTCAGGTGCACCTTACAAGTTGGAAACTATTGGGGTGGGATAACTTTATGGCATAAAAGCTTAGGATTGATGGTCATAGAAATAATAGCTTACTATGATGAACAAATGTTTACTTTTGAGGAATTAATTTTTATAAATACTTCATAGTTTTATCCTCTACTAAACTGTGGCTATATTTTCTGTTGACTTATCAATATGTAACACCCCATTGGAAACTATCTATTGCAGAATTAAATAACATGCAAAAAGGTACTGTTTTGAATGTCTCTTGAAAGAAATGTTCAAAATTTGAAGATGAATAATTAGTAGTTACAGGAATTTTGAAGAACACATATATTCTGTCCTGTTAACAATTATTCAGTTCTGAAAGTTAGAACTTTCAATTGAATTAAACTATTTTCTGTTTTCCTATGAGAAAATACTAAAATATGTTTTTTTCAAAATAATGACAAGTATATTGTGAAAATATTGTATAGGTGGATAACATTCAAGTTGATTACCCTCTGATAATGAAAGGGTAATTCAAATTAGATGCCATATCTTAGCTATGGAAAATATTACTGTGATAAACATAATTGCGTTGGTAGCTTTAGTGTGGCCTTGTTTGTGGTCACTTGGTTAAATGCCCAGAAGTGGGATTACTGGGTAATAGCATTATTGTGTACATCAAGGATAATCTTAGTAGATGAGCAGAATAGTTCAATAGCTATGTACATATGACTGTATAAGTGATTTTAAGTGAAATGAACTCCAAGATATGTTCTTTGTTGTTGTTGTTCTTAATGTACTAGGTGACTTGTTTTTATCATTTTGTGTTTTCCCCACCTAAAGTGTATCCTCTTTAGTCACTGTATTTAATTTTGATACCCTGGGTATTGTAAATATGTTGATCTGAACTGGGGAAAAGAAATGAAAAAAAAAACAAAATGGTGAGACAAAGGACAAAGAGGGAACCTATGCAACAGTGATACTCACAAAACAATATGTTGGAAATGATCTTGGAAGTTGCATTGGGAGGGAAGAGGGAGAAAAATGGATGAAGGGGTAACAAGTTAGAAAAGAAATGAATTCATTAGCTTACTTATGTAACTATAATCCTTCTGTACGTTACCTTGACTATAAAATTTAAATAAAAATAAAATAAAATATATGAGAGCAGCAATACAGTTGATGGGTTTAGGGGACATTCTATACTATACAAAGAAGTGTAGAACAGCTGTGGAGAGCAGCAATTTGACTTTAACATCAGAAGTAATAAGCTAGGATACAGATTTTCATCCTCATGTCAGTCACTAAAAAGAAAAAACAAAATGCATAATCAGCAAACCAATAGAGATAAAATAGAAAACTAAACAAATAAGGTGAATAGATGACTTGGACCAAGAATAAAAATGACACAATTAGGAAACAATAACAAGCTGGTAAGTTTAAAAATATTACCCATAATTCTATTAAATGTTGTTTACATTACAATTTGTTAGAACTAAAATTAAAATCACATTTTAATAGTATATCATTTTAATAATAGTATATTTATTATTGATATCTTAATATTGAATGTTTAATAGATAATTTTAATTTCTGCTTTCATAGAAATGAAAAAGTGAAACTAATTTTAATAATATATTTCAAGAATTGTAAAATTGAGAAACATTAGAATTTAAACAAATATCATCATCGTTTCATTTGTATGAATTAATGTATTAATACAAAGTGTATCCTACACTCAGCACTCATCTTAACATCAAATAATAAATTATTGCGCATGACTCTTGGTATTACGTGGAAAGGTTCAACACTGTGGTAAAATTCACACCACACAATACAGAAGGGTATGACTCCTCTAATCTCACGTAAGTTGTGGAAATTTGATTTCTACATGCATGTTAAATTCCTGTCTAGATGACATCTAAAAATTATATACAATTATATATACGAGGAGTATTTAGAATGATACTTAGAAGTCATATTCATTAATCAAATTTTTATTATCTTGTACCAAATAAGTATTTATATAGATACTGAATTTCTGAGTAGATGGTGGTGTATGTGTGCCAGATTATTCATATTGAGGCTTATTTTATATTTCTGACTTGTTTCTACAATTGGATTTAATTTTCCTTAAGGGGTTAAGTGTATTATATTGGATATATGAAAGTAAACTGAATGTTTATTCCATTAATCCTTTGCCACTTGTCTAATCCCAATATAATTTATCCCTGTGTTTGAAGTAATGAAAATAACAACATATATAAGCAAGATAAATCAGTCTGTAGTAGACAAGTATTTTCACCTTTATTTTGATAATTGTTCCTCTTTTACACTACAAAATATTCTTGGGAAAATGTGCTCCAGGCTGGAAACAACTGCAGAATATTATGGTTTGATGTATTTAAGAGAAGGAAGGAAGGGTACCCTTCCTTCCAAAAGTCTGCTCCGAGGAATATGATCTGCTTTATGGTGGTGACTTGGAAATAAAAAATTTTTACAGTCAACCTTGAAAAGCCATCTTGATAGAATATTTCTGTAAGTGGGTACAGAGGATTATTGATGGCTTTGCAAGTATGCCAAATTTCCTCATTTTGAGAAAATTAAAACAGGAATTTAGTCATCTGTCCTTTGTATTTTTAGGAGAAAAAGCTGTTGAATCTAGGTCAGGGGATCACTGGGACCCAGAGAAGCTACTACCTTGAATAGTAGTCCTAGACCTCTAATACAAAAAAAAAAAAAAAAAAAAAAAAACTCACACAAAACTAACAAACAAACAAAAAACTCCAGTAAGCACTGGCTGCTATCAGGGCTGCTATCACAGCCTACACGAGGTCAGGGAAAAAACAGAGGCTGAGAGTCATTTTGTTGATAAATAATATATTTTTTATGAGGCAGACTGAAATGAGACTCCAGAGAGAGGGTCAGAAAGACTGATCAGAGAGACTAAAATTGATCACACAAAGATTAGAAAGTATAATTCCTTGTAGAACAAATAAATCAAAGAACTCCTGTGCATGTAAGAACAAGACAGCTGACCAAATTCCAGAAATGCACATTTCCTTAGAGGTTAGCTTAATAAATTAGCAATGGACATCTTTGAATTCTTAAATATTTGACCACATGTGGGAGAAAGCTGAAGAGAACGAAAATGTCATCACCCTATTAGGAGGTCCAATATCACATTAGGAAGTAATCAAGCAAAGATTTGTAATAAAAAGAGAAAACAATTATTCCAAAAGAGGGTCTCATTTGTTTTGATGTAACAGTCCTTGATTTAGGTGCTAATAATGAGTTCTGCATCAATGTTTATCAAAGATTTGGCTTCATATTTCTCTTTCTTTGGAGTTCCTATGTGATTTGGAGGAGTCTAATTCTAGCCTCAAAGAATGTGTTTTGAAAATTCTATTTCTCTTTCTATTCCATTGAAGAGTAGATCTGAGTTATTGTAAGTTCTTTGCAGCCCTTAGTTTCATGATAAATTCATTGAGTCCTAGATTTTTCTGAAGTGGGAAGTTGTTTATTACCATGTCATTTTCATTACTTCTTATGTGTTACTTCTTGGTTCAGATCGAGTATAGGAAAGCATCAATTTCTCAAGGATTCTCCAGGGGATTGACATAAGGTTTTCAAAGTACTCTCTTATAGCATTCTTAATTTTGCTTGTATCTGTTATCTTGTCTCATTTTTGTCTCTAATTTTCTCTATTTGGGTGAATTCTCTTATTTTTTTTTTGATTTTATATCATGACTGTGATATACTGAGGGGTGGGTTACAGTTACATAAGTAATGAGTACATTTTTAAATTATGTTACCCCTTCCTCATTTTTTCCTCCTTCCCCCAGCCGTGACATCCTACACCCCAAAGTTATGAAGTCATTTCTAACATAGTGTCTAGTGTATATTACTGTTGCTTTGGTTAATCTTTGTCTGACCATTTCTGTGATTTCCCTTCCCTTCCCCAAATCACATTAATTTATGTATAAGACAAATGGTACAGAAATAAAAACAAACGACTACAGGGAATAAGCCAAAGGGTAAAAACTAAATAGAAATAAGTAAACACAGTTCACTATTCAATCATCTTGTATCCATTTCTTGGAGCTCATTTCAATAAGCTTCATTTTATATGGTGATATGCACGTTGCTATTGAGCTATTGTGAATATCCTAGACCTATTCTAGTTTTTCCAAAAGATTGCAAACCTCTAGCCTATGATTCTTTGGGTCTGGCTTGTTTGACTTACGTTTTCCAAGTGATTCTATTTCCTTACTAATGGGTCAATGTCATTCATTCTGACAGAAGCATAGAGTTTGATTGTGAATATAGATGACATTTTCTTGAGCCATCATTGCTGGGTGATAGGGGAGCTCTATTGAGGAACCTCTATACTTCATTACAGAGTATTTGAACAAGTTTACATTTCCACCTATAGTGTAGTAATGTTTCTTTTTGGCCACATCTCCACCAGGCCAGCATCTGTTATTATTGATTTTCTTCATAATGGTTATTCTGACTTGGATGAGGTGGAATGTCAATGTTGCTTTGATTTGCATTTCTTTTATGATCAGAATTTTTGCATATTGCATCATGTGTCTCTTGACCATACATATTTCTTCTTCAGAGAGGTCTCTCTTTAGCGCACTTATTAAGAGGGTTGTTTTTTCTTTGAGAATTTTTTTGGGGTGGGTTAACTTTTGGGTCTCTAAATATATTTGAGATTTGAGGCAATTGTGCATTGCAGAGCAACTAAAGTTCTTCTCCCAACCTTTGTGCTTTTTATCTATCTATATAAATTCTCTTCTAGTCAGATTTGGTATGGATCTGTCAAGTCTATTTATTTAAAAAACCAACTCTGATTTGTTGATTCTTTCTATGTTTTATTTTGACCATATTTAGTTATTTCTGATTTTTTTTATTTCTGTCTACTGCTTAGGGTTTTGGGCTTCTTCCTGTTTTCAAGGAGCTTGAGATACATAATTAAAATATTAATTTGAGATTCCCTCAATTATTGATGTAGGCACTCTGAGCTATATATCCTCCTGTAATTACTACAAATACCCGAGGAGCTGGTACTTTGTGTGTTTTTTTGATAAATTCTAGAAAAGTTCAGTTTTCCATTCTAAACCCTTCAGTGTTGCACTGGTCATTCAGCATCTTTTTGTTCATGGGTTTGACATTTTTTTGTTTTAGCTGTTTAATCCTAAGTTTATTCTGTTATGGTCTGACAAGATATGGGAATTCAAATAATTTTTCTTTCAATTTGGACAGAATTTCTGTGTGACATAGGATATGTTCTGTTTCAGAGAATCTTCCATGAGCTGATGTGAAGAATGTATATTCTGACACTGAATGTATATTCTGTAGATGTATGTTAGGGCTTGGTGGTCAATGAAGTTATTTAGATCTGCAGTTTCTTAGTTGAGTTTTTCCTGGATAACCAATCCATAGATGGGAATGATGTATTGAGATGTCTTTTTGGGTTAAGTAGAATTTGGTTGATGAAATGGAATGCTCCAGGATTCAGGTCATTGATATTTAGACTAGCTATATCTCCTAATTGAGACTTGCCTTTATCAATATGTAATCTCTCTTCCTACAAATTTTAATTTGAATTCTATTTTACCTTATGTTAGTAATCCTACTGTGGCCTGTTTATGGTGTCCATTTGCTTGAAAATTTTCCTTCTAGCCTTTTAGTTTGAGTACGTGTTTGTTTTTGTCAATAAAAGGTGTCTCTTGTTTTTTTTTTTTTGATACTACTATCTAATCTATGTCTTCTATTTGGAAATTTAAATCCATTCATATTGAGAGTTAAGACAGAAATATCTGATAAGCCCTGCTATGTAATACCCCTGCTGTTAGGAGCTGTTCCTCATCTTCTGTTAATATATTTACCTTGTTCTCTGGTAGGGAGCATTTTATATAACCAGTTCCTGTTCTTCTTGATCTTCTCTATGTACGATATATTTGATTAACTTCTATCTAGCTGATTTGCTGGATATACGTTGTTTCAAGTTTTCTTTGTCATGAAATATGTTTATATATCCTTTATATGTAAAGGAGTGTTTGGCTTGGGATGAATTGGTAGATGTTTACCTTTAATGTTCGTCATATATCATGTCAGGCTCTACTTTTTATCATATCAACTAAGAAATCTGTATTTATTCTGACTGTATATCCTTTATAAATAATCAGTCTTTTCGCTCTGGCAGCTGTAAGAATCCTTTCCTTGATCCTTAATGATCCTCTAATGGATTATTATGTGGTGGTAGATTTTTCAGTTCTAGAATTCTCTGTTTGGTGTTCTAAAGGCTTCTCTTCTCTGAATGAGCCTATCTCTTTTGGATGTTTGGCATGTTCTCTGCTAGAATTCTGTAATTTGTTTCCCATCAATTTAGCTTCCTGCTCTTCTCTTTTTTGATACCTATCTCCCCGAAATTTGATCTTCTGAGTCTTGAAGTTCTGCAAGATCATTTCTTATTTTTTGGATTTGTTCTAAATGATTATCTCCTCTTTCCTATTAGTCCTATTCTGTCTTTGACCCTGATTTTACTTTCTATGTCATCTATTTGCTATGGAGATTTTCTACTTTGTTTTTGATTTCCCCATCTTCTAATTGGTCATTTTTAGGGGTTCTTTCTCTTTTTTAAAGCTTTGTTTTATGTCCTGTATGGACTTTCTGCATGTATTTTCTTTGGGTGGGGGAGTATCAAGGGTTGTTTTCTGTGTCTTCTCTTATATTTTTAAATAGGCATCTATTTTTTCTTGGACTCCCTTGCCTTCTCAGAATTGATTTATCGTTCTGTTTGTAGTCTCCATGAATTATTTTGCTAATCTTTGGTTGGTCTCATCTTGTTCACGATTTTCTTTGTAGAGGTTTTCTATCTTTCCATTAATCACATTTTTCAGCAGTATTTGTAATGTATTTTGATAACTAACTTCAAGGTCCTTGTCTGTTCCAATGCCAGGTTCTTTACTATGTGAATTATACTACCTTGACATCATTTTTATTGTATTTTTATGATTTGTTCTGTCATTTGATGGTTTTATTTTGGTGGAATCTATGATCTTCATACATGACTCTCTGTGTTCTTGGTTGATTTGCCAAGTGTTGGTTTTCAGTTGTGATTTGCTTTTCTGGAATTAGGTTTTTGTCTAGTCCATTAAGTGTAGGAGTAGAAACTAGTAGAGGTGAGATGTTGTGATGTTAATACTTGTGGTTCCAGCCACAATTCACACTGTCCAGTGGTATGCTGAATTGTCTCTGTAGATGGATATGGCTTTCTCTGATGTACATCTTTTTCCTGCTTTTTTCCATGTTGCCCTATTTCCACACTGCAAATGTGCTTTTGAATATGTTGGCCAACACAGTCACGGAAGTCACTTACCTCTCTGGGTAACTTTTCATAGATTTTTGTTTTCTTCTGAAGACAGTATAAACTCTCCTTTTGAATTGGATATCTATGTATAATTATAGCTGACTTGGTGTGACCCTCTAGACCTTTAGTACCTGCTAGGACTCTAAATCTCTGTTTCATTAGAGAGAGCTAGGGTAATCTTCTGTTTTTCTTCTGTCATTGTTTTCTCTCTTCCTCAGATTTATTTATCTATTTATCTTATTTTGTGTGTGGGGGGGTCCAGACGTGGGGCCTGAACTCTGGGCCAGGGTGCTGTCCTTCAGCTTTTCAGCTCAAGGCTAGCACTCCACCACTTGAGCCAGAGTGCCACTTCCTTTTTTTTTCTTTTTTGCTTATGTGGTGCTGAGGAATTGAACCTAGGGCCTCAGACATGCAAGGCAAGCGCTATAACACTGATCCACCTTCCCAGCCCAGATTTATTTATTTTTATTGTGGTCTTTTTCACATAATTTAGGATTTGTGATTGTTGCATCAGGTTATTTTTGTTTTTCTGTTTGTGTTACTTTGAAGTACTGATTTCAGGCTTGTATGAAGAGACAGTAAAGTATAAAGGTATGCTACTATATTGAAGGAATGAGAGCAAACATTTTAACTTTTTGCTACACAATTAAAATAATATTAACAAAGGCTAATTAAAATTATTACTTATTCACATTTCAGAAGATGAGTATAGTACTCTTGGAGATCTTGGAGGAAAAGATGTTAGACTCATTATAACTGATGCTTTACATTGAAATTGCTTCCTAACTTTCTTCTTCAGAAAAGCAAAAGCTCCATTTCTTTCATATTAGCATTATAAAATCATAATAGCTGCATGTTGAATTGTTTTCCTCTGCTATTTTAATTCCATTCTTCATCCATAGAATACCTATATTGCTTATATTGTGATGTAAATCTCAGTAATATTAATATGAATTTATCTGAGCCTCATCTTGAGCTACATTCATATGAAATTTATTCAGTATCAAGCGAGGAACCTATTTTACTGTTTTCGGTGTTTTAATCAATAAATCAAATCACTTTAGAAATATGTTCTCATCTTTTATATTGCTCCGGTAAACATCATGTGTTTCTAGTATTTTACTGAAATATATATAAATTTTGGAATAGGAAGACACAACCCCATTATCAGTTTAAAGCAAACCCTTGAGGACTCCTTTATATGTAAAAATAAAAAAAGTCCAATGAACATGTTCATACATGAACAATCTAGTGGTTAAGTAAATTAGACACAAGAACTACCACATCAATTCTCAATTTACTTAAAGGCACCAAAATATTGTGTTCATGAATATCACTCATTTTTATAAAAAGTATTAGTCAATACAAATTTTATATTATTTTTGAAATTTACAAAATGTAAAATACACCCAGATTTCCTGTCAATATCCTGTTTCCAGGAATACATTTATTCAGCAAATAGAGAAACAAAAAATAAGGGTTTGTCACATAGAATGCAAGATGTAGTAGCAGACTGTCTGCTTAAGATTATAAGTACATGCAAATCTTGTAATATATTCAAAGGTACTATGAACATTCATAAGAGGAATTGTGATCAGAAGTGATAGGTAAGCAAAGTAACTGGAAAACTGTATATGTAAATAGAGCTTTCAATACAGGATGACAAGTTTTCCGTACAATAGTCTACAGAAGTTGATTGTGTATCTCTAACACACATACCGTACTCTACATTTTTCCACATAATCTTGTTCTCTTACCTCAGTTCCTGATCAATATTCCTCTACTTTCATGATGTCAATGTTTACTAAAATAACAAGGTGGGTGTTTTATTGGTCTACATCCAATACACTTTAGTATTTTGGAGTAGTAGTATGAATTCATGGAGTTTGACTTGAATGTACTTGATTTCAGGGAAAGATGCAGGTCCAGGCAAGATCCTTAAGTAAAGAAAAACCTATGGAGGAAACACTAATCAACTACAATTACAAAAGAATGGAACTGATATCTCATTTGTCTGGGTGGCAGCTTTGTGTGGTGTGTGTGTGTGTGTGTGTGTGTGTGTGTGTGTGTGTTTAGAGAGAGAGAATAAAAGAGAGGGAGAGGGAGAGAGAGAGAGAGAGAGAGAGAGAGAGAGAGAGAGAGAGAGAGAGAGAGAGAGAGAGAGAATTTTATTGTGGCTTCCATATTTACAGTCCATAGAGCATTACTTGTTAGGGAGAAGGTGTTCATATCAGAGCTCTGATAGCACTAACACTTTTTACTGTGATAAACACTTGCTTAATCTCTAATTAAAAAGGGAAAATAAACTAACATCTTACACGATTGTTTTGACAATTAATTAGTATATTAAAGGCCAAAGGGAGGAATTGGAGATCAATATAATCTTTTTCAAATCTTCGGAATATTACACAGCAATATCTGTGATTTTAGGAGTCTCCTGCCATGTACTGACAGCTGAATTACTAATATACTTAACAACATGAAACATATGATAGAGAAATAGATCAGCCAGCAAGCACAAAGAACTGGTGATAAGACTGAAATTTTGAGCCGGGTTGCCACATCTTTTAGGAATGTAATTCCTTCATATGAACTTCATATTTTGTGGCTTTCCCTGTGTCATTAAATGGTAAGAATCTCTTGTAGAAACAAGAATTCCTATTCATCCAAGTAGAAATTGC
Source organism: Dipodomys merriami (assembly GCF_024711535.1). Classification (NCBI taxonomy): domain Eukaryota; kingdom Metazoa; phylum Chordata; class Mammalia; order Rodentia; family Heteromyidae; genus Dipodomys; species Dipodomys merriami. Next base: position 141,201 of record NW_027206378.1, read on the forward strand.
TCATGATCCAATCCTCACATTGCAAATTTCCATTCCATGTACTTCAGCACCTCATCCTTCCCTGTGGGAGACAGGAAAAAAGATAATTTTGGTTGAATATTAGAGTATGCAAATAAGTGTGTACAGGCATGATTTGTATAATTACAGAAATTTGTAATAAATGTAAGTAGGGATTATGTCACAAATAAAATATAATTAAAATCGAATAACAACACTAGAAGTCACAGCATTTTGTGCAAGAAAACATACATTAGGTTTGTTGCAGAATTTATTTTTGGAGATAATTTTATATTAAAGTAAAATGAACTTTATCTAAGGATTGAAACATCTTATTGAAAAATATATTTCTTAGACATATTTTGCTGCATAATTTTAGGGATACAGGTGGCCCCATTGCAACAATGAGATGTACAAGACCTTATGTCGAAAAGTGAACTTTACAACTTTGGCTGGGGGGGTCAAGATGGGAAGGGATGGGAAGGTGAAACAAAGGAGGAGGCAAAAATGCTTGATAAAAAATGTACTCATTACCTTGCCCATGTAATTGTAACCCTTCTGTACGGTTTTTTCACAATTAAAATAATAATAATAATAATAATAATAATAATAATAATAATAATAATAATAATAATAATAATAATTTAGGTTCAAAATACAGTTAAATTTTAGACCTACACGCTGAGCAAGAGATAGGATAAATGTGTAATAGAGGCTTGCTATTAACATTATAATTCAGTTATATGTAGGCTTAGGATTAGGCAAGGTGTTGCAGTTAGAGTTAGGGTTAAGATGAGAAAAAGATGTAAGATATTGTGTAAAACTGCAGCATATTTTAAGAAGAATGAATAACATCAAAGTTACAATGAATGAAAACCAGTGTCAGTGTTACTTTAAACATTCAGATATAATTTGGTTTAAAGTGAGTTACTGTTTTAGTTCTGGTTAGGCTTAGGGAAGGACAAGCTTTAGGCTAAAATTTAGTTTTCAACTAAGAAGTAGAAGCAAAAAAAATGTGTGATTGATTAAATAGAGACAATTTTCCTCACATTAATCATTTGGTTTTAATTCAGATTGGGATTAGCATTAGGTTTCTGGTTAAAGGGGGTTGAGGATAGAGTAAAAAATGTATTAAACTGGTGGCTCATGCCTGCTATCCTAGCTATTCAGGAGGCTGATTTCTTTTTTATTTTTAATTGTATTTTATTTTATTTGAGAACATACTGTACAGAGGGGCTACAATTACATGGGCAGGATAATGCATATATTTCTTACCAAGCATTGCAGCCTCCTCCTTTGTTTACCCTTCACTTCCCTTCCCCGCCTCCCCCCTCCCCCCACCCAATTTTACCCCCCACCCCCCACCCAATTATACCCGCCTCCCCCCCACACACAGACATTGTAAAGCTGGTTTTGACATGACATTTTGTACTTCTCATTGTTGCAACAGGTCCACCTGAATCCTTAAACGACTTGTTTGTCCCCATCTCCTCCACATGTTATACTGACATCAAATATAGTGAAAGCAGGGGTTACACTGTGGGGGAGGGACATACAAAGCAACAAAGAAATAATCTTATAAATGCGTTAGAAACACATGCATGAAAGAAACGAAAACATTAAAATACATATTTAAGGGTTCATTTTCCTAACATCACATTATCTGACCTTTTCCGCTTGACTCATACCTATACTAGATATTGCAAATAAGGGAAACCATGGGACCTATGCTTCTTTGGGCCTGGCTTACTTCACTTAATATAATTTTTTCCAAACCTTTCCATTTCCTAACAAATGGGGAAATGTCATTCTTTCTGATGGAGGCATAGAATTCCTTTGTGTATATATACCACATTTTCTTGATCCATTCATCTACTGAGGGGCATCTGGGTTGGTTCCATATCTTAGCTATGGTAAATAATGCTGCAATAAACATAGTTGTGCTGGTAGCTTTAGTGTGGTCTTGTTTGTAAACATTTGGGTAAATGCCCAAAAGTGGGATTGCTGGATCATAGGGAGATCTATGTGAAGTCTTTTGAGGAACCTCCATACTGCTTTCCAAAGTGGTTGAACAAGTTTACATTCCCACCAACAATGAAGTAAGGTTCCTTTCTGTCCACATCCCCTCCAGCATCTGTTGTTGTTAGAGTTCTTGATTTTTGCTGTTCTAACTGGAGTGAGGTGATATCTCAATGTTGTTTTGATTTGCATTTCTTTTATGGCTAGGGATGTTGAACATTTCTTCATGTGTCTATTGGCCATCTTTCTTTCTTCTTCAGAGAAGCTTCTCTTTAAGTCTTTCGCCCACTTAATTATTGGGCAGTTGTTTCTTTGAGGATTTGTTGTTGGGTGGTTTAATTTTTTGAGTTCCAAGTGTATTTTAGATATGAGACCCTTGTCCGTTGTATGGCTAGTAAAGATCTTCTCCCAATCGGTGGGCTTTCTATTGATCTTGCCAGCTATGTCATTTGCCCTGCAGAAGCTCTGCAATCTTATGCAATCCCATTTGTCCAACCTTTCTTTGATTTGTTGTGCTTCCGGGTCTCTATTCAGAAAATTTCGACCTGAGCCAAGGAGACCTAGGGTTTCTTCTATTCCATCCTGTAATGTTTTCAGAGTGTCGGCTTTGAGTTCAAGGTCTTTGATCCATTTGGAGTTGATTCTGGTGCACGGTGATATATAAGGATCTAGCTTTAGTTTTCTACATGTAGTTAACCACTTTTGCCAGCACCATTTACAGAAGAGGCTGTCTTTCTTCCATTCTATTGTTTTAGCTTCCTTATCGAAGATTAGATGGCTATAGGTCTGTAGGTTCATTTCTGGGTTTTCAATTCTATTCCATTGGTCCTGAGGTCTGTTCTTATGCCAATACCAAGCTGTTTTGATTACTATGGCTTTATAGTAGAGTTTGAAATTTGGTATTGTTATTCCTCCAGCAGTGTTCTTTCCGTTGAGGAGCGTTTTTGCTATTCGGGGTCTTTTATTGTTCCATATGAATTTTTGGATTGCCTCCTCTATTTCCTTGAAGAATGAGGGTGGAATTTTGATAGGTATCGCGTTGAATTTGTATATAGCCTTGGGAAGTATTGCCATTTTCACGATGTTAATCTTGCCAATGCAGGAGCATGGGAGGTTTTGCCATTTTTTAAGTTCTGTGTTGATTTCCTTTTTCAAGATTTTAAAGTTTTCATCAAAGAGGTCCTTCACTTCTTTGGTTAAGTTAATTCCTAGGTATTTTATTTTTTGTGGGGCTATTACAAATGGAGTTGCTTTCCTAATTTCAGCCACACTTTTCTCATTGTTGGCATATAGAAAAGCCATTGATTTTGGGGGGTTAATTTTATAACCTGCTACTTTGCCAAAGTTTTGAATCAGCTTGAGTAATTTGGGAGTGGAGTCTATGCGATTCTTTAAATACAAGATCATGTCATCTGCAAAGAGGGAGAGTTTTATTTCTTCTTTCCCTATTTGGATCCCCTTTATGTCTGCATCTTGTCTTATTGCTGTAGCTAGGCATTCTAATACTAGATTGAAGAGAAGTGGAGAGACTGGGCATCCTTGTCTTGTTCCTGAGTTAAGAGGAAATGGCTTTAGTTTTTCACCATTGAGTATAATGCTGGCTGAAGGTTTGTCATATACAGCCTTTAGTGTATTGAGGAATGTTCCATGGATTCCTAATTTTTCCAGAACCTTCATCATAAAGGGGTGTTGGATCTTGTCAAATGCTTTTTCTGCATCTATTGAGATGACCATGTGGTTCTTATTCTTGCTCCTGTTGATGTGGTGAATAATATTAATTGATTTGCGTATATTGAACCAGCTTTGCATCCCTGAAATGAATCCTGTTTGATCATGATGCATGATTTTTTGGATGAATTGTTGAAGTCGATTGGCCAAAATTTTTTTGAGAAGTTTTGCATCAATGTTCATCAAAGAAATGGGTCTATAGTTCTCTTTCTTTGATGAGTCCCTGCCTGGTTTTGGGATGAGGGTTATGATGGCTTCATAGAATGTGTTCGGTAGTGAACTTTCTCTTTCAATTTCATTGAAGAGTTGGAGGAGTATTGGTGTGAGCTCTGCTTTGAAGGCCTTGTAAAATTCCACTGTAAAACCATCTGGTCCTGGACTTTTCTTAGCTGGGAGGTCTCTTATTGCTGTTTCTATTTCAATGCTTGATATGGGCCTGTTAAGCTGGTTTAACTCATCTTGGTTTAGTTTTGGCATGTCAATATTTGCTAGGAAAAGGTCCATTTCTGTCAAGTTCTCAAACTTATTAGCATAAAGTTTTGAGAAGTATTCCCTTATAATGTTCTGAATCTTGGTTGTTTCCGTGGTGATTTTTCCATTCTCATCTCTGAGTTTATTAATTTGAGTGTGTTCTCTCCTTTTTCTGATAAGGTTTGCTAAGGGTCTGTCAATTTTGTTAAGTTTTTCGAAGAACCAACTCTTTGGTTTGTTGATGCTTTCTATAGTTTTTTTGGATTCTAATTCATTTAATTCTGATTTAATTTTGATTATTTCTTTCCGTCTACTGGATTGGGGTTTATCTTGCTGCTCTTTTTCAAGGAGGTTTAGATGTATCATTAAATTGTTAGTTTCCGATCTCTCCAATTTGTTGATGTAGGAGCTCAGAGCTATAAACTTGCCTCTGAGTACTGCCTTTGCTGTGTCCCAGAGGAGCTGGTAATTTGTGTGTTCATTTTTGTTGAATAGCATGAACATTTGAATTTCCTTTCTAATCTCTTCCATGACCCACTCATGATTCAGCAGTGTGTTGTTCAGCCTCCATGTGATACCGGACTTTCTTTGTTGACTTTTGGTGTTGAGTTCTAATTTTATTCCCTTGTGGTCAGAGAGAATGCAAGGTATAACTTCAATGTTTCTGAATTTAGACAAGTTTGCTTTGTGGCCTAAAATGTGGTCTATTTTAGAAAACGTTCCATGTGCTGCTGAGAAGAACGTGTATTCTGATGCTTCTGGGTGAAATGTTCGGTAAATGTCTGTTAAGTCTAGTTGATCTATGCAGCTGTTTAGATCTGTGGTTTCTCTGTTGAGTTTTTGCCGAGTTGATCTATCTAGTGGGGAGAGTGGTGTGTTAAAATCCCCAACAATTAATGTCTTTGGATCTATATGGGATTTGAGGGAAAGTAGTGTTTCTTTGATAAATTTGGGTGCTCCATTGTTTGGCGAATAGATATTTAGAATTGTAATATCCTCCTGAAGGAGAGATCCTTTAATTAGTATGTAGCGACCTTCTTTATCTCTTCTCACGAATTTTAATTTGAAGTCTATTTTATCTGATATTAGGATTGCAACTCCCGCCTGTTTATGAGGGCCGTTTGCTTGGTAGATTTTGTTCCAGCCTTTAACCTTGAAAATATGTTTGTTTTTACGGGCAAGATGTGACTCCTGCAGGCAGCAGATAGAAGGGTCTTGTTTTTTAATCCAATTAGACAGTCTATGTCGCTTAATTGGAGAGTTCAGTCCGTTAACATTAAGAGATAGGACTGAGAGGTATTTGGGAGTTCCTGCCATGTTATCCACCTTCTTGGGGGCTGTGAAAACTGGGTTCTTCCTAAGGTTCTTGGATTCTCAGTTTGGGTGCAGTTTCTTGACCTTTGTTGTGTTCTTGTTGGTTTTCTATGTGTAGGACATCTTTAAGAATCTTTTGCAGGGCTGGTTTGGTGGAGATGTATTGTTTCAATTTTTCTTTGCTATGGAAGGTTTTTATTTGGCCTTCAGTTATGAAGGAGAGTTTAGCTGGGTACAGTATTCTTGGTTGATAGTTGTTTGTTTTTAGGGCATGGCATACGTCATTCCAGGCTCTTCTTGCTTTGATTGTCTCTGCTGAGAAATCTGAGGTAATTCTAATTGGTTTCCCTTTATAGGTGATTAACCTTTTCTCCTTGACAGCTTTAAGGATCTTTTCCTTGGTCTGGGTTGATCCTGTGTGGATTATAATGTGACGGTGGGATGTCCTATTCTGGTCTGGTCTATTTGGGGTTCTAAAAGCTTCTTGTATCTGAATAGGCCTATCTTTTTGTATGTTTGGGAAGTTCTCTGCTAGGATCCTGTTAAACAAATTTCCTAGACCATTAACTTCTGTTTCTAGGTGCTCCTCTACACCCATTATCCTTAGGTTGGGCCTTCTGATGGTGTCTTCCAGGTGTTGGATAGACCTATCATATTTCTTGGACTTGTCTTGGATGGTTGTATGTTCTTTCTCTATAATATCTAGGCTGTCTTCAATCCCTGAGATTCGATCTTCTGCATGGTCTAACCTGCTGTCAAGACTCTCTACTTTGTTTTTTATCTCTTTTCCTTCTAATTGGTCAGCTTTGATGGCTTCAAGTTCTTTGTTGAAGCTCTGTTTTAGGTCTTGTATGAATTTCTTTACTTCCTTAATTTGGTGTTCAGTGTTTGTTCTCAAATCACTTAGTTGATTGGTTATGGTTTCTTTGGACTGCCATTCCTTCTGTTGGGTTCCATTCAGCATTCCCTTTGTGGTCTCCCTGACTTCCTTCAGCTCTTTGTTAATGGATTCCATGAATGCCTTTAGTGATCTTTGTGTATTCTCTACCTGGTCTCTTAATTCGTGAATTACTCTTTCATTAGTTTCCTCCCTTCTGTGGGCTTCCTGCAGTTCTCTTTGAGTGTTCTCTGCCTGCTCACACCATTCCTCCCTTTCTCTTTGAGTATTCTCAAGTTGTTCACGCAAATCCTGTATCAGTTTTTGAGAAGCTTCCTCACGCTTATGATATTCCTGTATAAACTTCTGGGATGCCTCCTCTCTCTCCCTATCACGCTCATACAGAGTCCTTTGTACATTGTCAAACTTCTCATTTATCATGTTTGCTATTAGTGTTTGTAGAGCTATTTGGGAACTCTCCTCTGGATTATTCTTTATCTGTTCTAATCCCTGATTATCAAGGTTGGGAATTGAGATATCCGAATTTGCCATTTTTCTTGTGTTTTTCCGGCTTACTCGGCCCATTTGAGATAAAGTTTGCACCAGTTTTGTGCTAGAACACTATCTTAAGGCAACCATCAACCAAAGTTTGCATTTGTACAGTCAATAGTCTACAGATACAATCTAGTTCAACAGATACATCTATTCAACATCAAACGACTATATGTTAAAGGACTTCGAACCGCAGAAAAGAATTTGGAAAACCAGAAATTATTAGGATTAGGGAGAGATGTGAGTAAAAAATAGGAATAGATTGGTGTGGGGAGGCACAGGGAGAGTTAACTATGTCCTAATCACAGTGCAGGAAATGGGTTGGGTAGGATGCAAGTAGAGAGAGAGAGAAAAAGAAGAGACGGAAAGGGGAATAAAAAGAGACCAGAAAAAGAATAGAAACGTAAAAATTAATGTTATTATAGAGGTTAAAAGACCGTCTATTTGGAGAGGAATGTGAATATGTTCAGAAAAGGGGAGGGACATAGAGGAGATGTGAAAAGCTTTAAGGATGGGAAAGGGGGAAGAAAAGATCAGAAGTTCAGTAGAGCTAGATAAAAAACAAAAAGATAATTAAGAAAGAAAGAAAAAGAGAAAGAAGACAAGAAAAGAAAGGAAAATTCTCATTCACGTATTCCTAAAATAAAAATTATAAGATGAGAAAAAAAAAGTTACTGGAAAACAATTATTTTTTCAGAAGAGGCAAAAATTAAAGATTAATAAAAGTTTTAGAAGGGAAAAAATTTATATATATATATATATATATATATATATATATATATATATACATATACATATATATATATATAAGGTAACAAAAAACAAAAAAAAAGCAAAAAAAAAGAAAAGAAGAAGAAGAAAAAAAAAAGAAAAAAAAGTCTTTTGATTTTTTTTTTGGGGGGGGAGGAGTGGGAAGAATCCTGTATCTCCCTTTTGTCTGCAACCAGTCTCTTGTTGGAGTCTCTGGTCAGCTTGAGGTCCTGTGGCTTGATTGGTTTCTTAAGTCGGTTGGTTGGAAGAGGCAGAAAAATGCTCTGCTTTACCCAAGATTTTGAGATCCCCCTCCCAGGTTAGGTTTCTGGGAGGGTGGTCTGCTTTGAGAGTCACAAAAGAGGGGGATGTGGTGATGAGGCTAGGTTCTGGGTAGAGTTGAGGCCTTTCAACAAACAGTAGCTTTTCCCTGGGGCTATTTTGTGATAAAGCTCACAGCGCCCAGCCTGGAGCCATTCTCAGAGTTTCTGTTTTTCAATTGATTGTGGTGGCTGCTAGAGGGAGGGGCAGCCTCTGGCTCTGGTTACCCAGTGAGGCAAGGCACTCCGATGGCTGGCGCCTGAGCTGGGTGACTTTTCCCTGGATGGAGCTGAGTCTGGCAGGTCACTTCGCCGTTAAGTTCTTGTGACCTGCTAAATGACTCATTTTATTCCAAGGCCTGAGCTGGAGCTAGCAGCTCCTCCGAGCTTTGTCGGTATCCAAGATGGAGATCACAGGTGCTGGGGGGGGAGGGGTGGCCTTCCTTCCTCTGCTCCCTGAGGAGTGAGGATGTCGGGCTTGTACTCACGCCGAGTCTTGGATCCTGGGTCATCTCTGGTCTGCAAACAGCAGGATGAAGATGTTCGCTCCTTGTCGGTTCTTGTTGGTGTTGAGTAGAATCTGCTCGTCTGCTGCGTCTGGCTCCTTCGTCCCCGACTCTCTGTGTCTCAGGTATGACTCCGCAGCGGTGGTCGCTGCCGCGACCCCGCCGCCGGAGCGGCAGCTGATGCGTTTCCTTGGCTTCTTCTCTCTTGTCTAACTCTCTGTCCTGTGATGGCACACTTGGTGTGATTCTCTGGCTTAGGACTGTTGACTGGAACTCTAAAACTACTTTCTATGCGAGAGCTTATTCAGATTCCAGCTTCTCCTCCGCCATCTTCCCAGAACTCATCCAGGAGGCTGATTTCTGAAGATCAGAGTTCAAAGTCAGATCGGCAGGAAAGTCTGTGAGAATTTTATCTCCAATTAAGCACCAGAAAACAAGAAAGTGGTGATCTGGCTCAAGTGGCAAAGTGCACACCTTGAGCTGAAGAACTCCAGGATCATGCCCATGCCTATAATTCAGGGATAGGCTCTAGGTCCAGAGATCAGGCCCCACGACCAACAAAACAAAAATAAAGAAATGGGGAAAATGTTAGGTAAATTTGAACTTATTTTAGTTTCTAGGAATTCAGGAAATGCTGGGATAATAGAAGTACAATGTATTTCATTATATTTGGATTTGAGATCAATGGGTACAATGATTCCTTTTATGGAATAAGATAGGTTCAGAGATAAGAGTGAGAAATTCTGTAGGGTTTTGGAAAACCTGCAATTCATTTCAAGAATTACAAGTGGAATTTTAGTTAGGATAACACAAATTGAGCATTTTTCATAAATTTTAGAATTGGGATAGCATTAGTGTCAAGGTTATGGTTAGGATTCCAGCCATGCTTAGGGTTACAGAGAAGGAAAAAATGGGGCTCAAATTGAAGGTAAATTTTAGAATAAGCCTGGTAAGAATTAGAGTGAATGTCAACTAGAGTATTGCTACTAATATTAGAATTTACTTGCAATTAGGCTTATGTTTATTCTCAGTGTTCCAGTTAAGATTAAGTTCGGGTTAGAAAATGACTAAGATATTGGAAAAAAATTGAAACCTATGTTTGGAAGGCTTATTTGAATCGTTAGAATTAGTGAAAACTAGTGTACTTGTGTGAGTATAAGTATTGACATATAATTGGGATTAAGATCAGGGTCAGCATTTTGTTCTGATTATGATTAGTGTTATGAATGGGAATTTTTTGTATAAAATTGAGTTTTCACTAACAAATAGAAGCAAAAAATGTCAGGCTGAATAGTAACTAGAGCATTATCATTATATTTATTTCTCAGTGATCATTCTTGTAATGATTAATGATAGTTTTCCAGCCAGGTTTAAGTTGAGAGTTAGCTTTAATAATGGACTAGATGGTAAGTAAATCTGAAACTGTTTTAGGATACAGTAGTTTAGGAAAGGTAGATCAACGGATAATACAGTATTTTTAATGATAAGAGAATTTGAGGAGAAATAACATAATGGTTCAGGTTAGGGAAGAAGATAACATTAGAGGTAGAGTCAGGAAATTTTTGGGAATTAGGGCAAATTGAAATTCATTTCCATAGTGCAAATTGGAGTTTTCGATAGAATGAATAAAAACTAGAGCATTTTTCTTAAACATTAATATTGGACTCTCTTTAGGTGGAAAGTTAGGTTTCAGTTCCAGCTAGTCTTAGTTTTAGCATTAGGCAAATGGAAAATTTAGGGTCAAACTGGAAGTAACTCTTCAAATAACAAGTCAAGTTAGAATTAGGATGAATATGAAATAGGAAACTGATAATAATATTAGGATTAGGGTATGATTAATGTGAGGGTTAGCCTAAATGTTCCAGTTAGGATTCAGGTTAGAAAAATGGCAAGATATTGAATAAAACTACAAACTACTTTAAGAAAGATGAGTAGAAACAAAAATGGGAGGAATAAAATCTAATGTATTTGTGTGGTTTTTGAATCCAAAGGCAATCGGTTCTAGGGTTAGGGTTATTTTTCTAATTGATGAACTAATGAATTAAAGGCACAATTATTTCATTCTTACAAACCAAAACAGTCAAGATTTTGAAAACAAACTCAATTTTTTGCATGAAAATGTGTCTTGTAACCAGGATTAAATAATAATGAACAGGGTGTCATTTATTAAAATTAGGTAAGTTGATGATACATCCAAACACATAGGATAGTAACTCAAACATGTTACTGGGAGAACAGATATTCTACTTGCTCTAACTGAGAAATATGTATGTGTATGTGTGTAGGGGGGAGTGGGTGTGTACCCCCACAGGTTTTCAACTCAGGCATGAGTATTTTTGTTATCTTAGTCTGTGCAAAGATGGGACTAAACCACATAGCCACAGGTCTTCTTCTGTCTTTTTAGTAGTTAATTTGAGATACAGATCTCATGGATTTTCCTGTCTGGACTTACTCTTCTTTTCCCCAGAAATCTTTGATTAGTGTTAGTGTGGCTGCTACCACAAAGTGACAATTCATTAAACTGGGAGCAATATGGAAGTGCTTGTACAATATGTAAAGTAACCAGTTCATTAATTTTGGAGAATCACATTAGATTGCCTCCAAACAAATTGTTTCTGATGAGTTTATGTGAAGCCGAAAGCATAATCAAAACCTACTAACTACAATTTATGAAGTAGCACATATTTATTGTGTAGAATATGTACAATGAATTACATCCTGAATCAAAAGTCTTTCTTGGTTTGATACTTTAAAAAATCAGAAATAGAGTGTCATTTAAATGAAGTCCAGACTGGAGGCCTGTAGCGAGCAGGAGAGCATCTGCTCAGTAAGCACAAGGCATGGAGACCAACCCCCAGGACCATAAAGGAAGAAATAGAAGAAAGTGAAAGTGTAGGAGAAAGAGGAAAGGAAAGCAAGAAGAAGGGGCAAGAGAAGAGGAAGGGCATAGCAGGAGGAAGAAGAAAAGGTACAGGGAGAAAGTCGAGGGGAGGAGAGAAGGAAAAGGGAAACAGGACCCTGGGGAAAAGAGCAGGAGAGGAGACAGGAAGAGGAAGATAAATGCAATATAACAACAAGAATTCTTGGAAAATATTTTGCATAAGTGATCTGCAGGATTATTTTCTAATCAGAGAGAGAGATACTACAACGACAATATGGGTGATACCTGTTGCTCGGTCATTTTATTCTTTTTCTCCAGTGAGGAGATCAAAACAAATCCTGAGTTTGGTGTTTTACAGATACACTTCAGGATTTCTTTTTCATGAATCAAACATGGGAAAGATCTAGATGCAATCACCCTTAACCTTAAAAAGAATAGAAGCTATATGTATTTGCATTACTGTGTATGAAGAAATTCTGGAGATTTCTGGCTAATTCAGAGGGCCTCATGCCAAAATATAGGGCAAGAGGAAAGTAAACCTGTTTTTAAAGTGTAATAGGTTATAATTTATGCAAACTTTTATTGGATGTCTTTCCTTTTTATTTCTTTTTGCCAGTTGTTCAGTGCTGCTGCAAGGCTGCCTTTTCAAGTCACCACATGAGGATGTGAGGGCGATCTGGCCACAACATCTGTCACCCCATTGATCGCCACGGTTGATTCTGCTGATCTGGCTGGTTAGGCAGGTATCCCCTTCCTCCCTCACCACTACATTTGCGTCCCTCCCGAAGCTGCGAGCTCGGTCGAACAGGACGACCATCCCCGATAGAGGAGGATCTTTTCAGACCACAACAGAATAAACTTAGAATTAAACAGCTAAAGCAAAAAAAGATCAAACCCATGAAGAGTGAACAACACACTGCTTTATCACCAGTGGGGCACTGAAGAGATTAGAATGGAAATCTGAAAGTTTCTGGAATATAACAAAAATGAACACACATAATGAGCTCCTCTGGGACATATTAAACTCAGTACTTAGTGGAAAATGTATAGGTTTGAATGCCTACATCAAGCAATTGCGGAAATCTCAAATCAATATTTTAATTATGTACCTCAAGCTTTCTTGAAAAAAGGAAAAAGGCTAAAGCCAAGTAGACAGAAACAAATAAAAAAATTAAATCAAAAATAACTAAATAAAGACAAAGATCAACAAAACAGACCTGATTTTTTCAATAAATTAACAGACTTGACAAACCCTTACCAAAGCTGACTAAAAAGAGAGCTTATGTAGATAGAAAGATAAGTAGGAAACACACAGATTGGGAGAAGATCTTCAGTTGCTCTACAACATACAATGGCCTCATATCTCAAATATTCTTAGAGGCCCAAAAGTTAACCCTCCCCAAAAAACAAATCCTTAAAGAACTACAACCCTCATAATATAAGGGGGCTTAAGATTTAAAGAGAGACCTCTCTGAAGAAGAAATATGAATGACCAATGGACACATGAAGAATTATGGAACATTTCTGGCCATAAAAGAATTGCAAATCAAAGCAACATTGAGATTCCACTTCACCCCAGTTAGAAGGACCATTATGAAGAAAATTAATAATAACAGATGCTGGGCTGGTGGGGAATGGGGCCAAAAAGGAACATCACTGGCCTGGTGGAGAATGTGGCCAAAAAGGAACATTACTGCACTATTGGTGGAAATGTAAACACTGTTAAAAATGTACGCATTACTTATGTAACTGTAACCCACTCCTCTGTATATCTCCTTCATAATAAAAAATACCCAAAGCAATAAGAGAACTCACCCAAATAGAGAAAATTAAAGACAAAAATGAGACCAAACAACAGATATAAGCAAAATTTAGAATGATATAAGAGAGAACTTTGAAAACCTTATGCCTATCTCCTGGAGAATCCTGGAGAAATAGATGCTTTCCTATACTCAATCTGAACCAAGGAGTAACACATAAGAAGAAATGAAAATGAAATGTCAATAAACCACATTCCATTCAACAAAAATCTAGGACTCAATGAATGTACTCAATGAAATTAAGGCCTGTGTAGAACTTACAATACACAGTTCTAAGTCTTTAATGGAATAGAAAGGGAAATGGAATTATCAAACACATTCTATGAAGCTAGAATTAGACTCTTCGCCAAATCACATAGGGACTCACCAAAAAAGAAAACTATGAACCCACCTCTTTGACAAGCAATGATGCAGAACTTCTTAATAAAATTCTCACCAACCAATTTCAGCAACTAATAGAAAAGTTATATTGTATCATCAAATAGGATTCATCCTAAGATACAATTGGATTCAATATTCTTGTCAATAAACATCATACAAACCATCAGCAGAAGAAGGGACAAGAAACACATGATTGTCTGTAGGGATGTAGAAATAGCTTTTAACAATCTCCAATACAACTTTATGATTAAAAGGTCTGAGAAGCTAGAAATACATGGAACATTCCTCAATATAATACATAGTATGTATATGGCAGAGATAATTAGCATTTACCTAACGGTGGAAGCATGAAGACATTAAAATCAGGAATGAGAAAAGGATGTGCACTCTCTCTACTACTCTTCAATATGGTAGTGGACTTTATAGCAAGAGCAATAGGCAAGAGAATAACATAAGTATTCAAATCATTTTTTTCCTTTCTTGCAATTGTTTCTAACATATTTATAAGACGATTTCTTTGTTGCTTTGTATGTCCCTCCCCCATGGTATAATCCATGCTTTCACAGTATTTGATGTTGGTATAATTTGTGGAGGGGAAGGGAAAAAAAGAAATGATTTAATTAGGGATACAGGTGGACCCATTGGAAAATGAGATGTACAAGTCTTTATGTCGAAAAACGAATTTTACAACTTTGGTGGGGGGTGGAGTAAGGCTTGGGTTGGGTGGGGGGAGTATGGGAAGGTATGGGAAGGAGAAACAAAGAGGAGGCAACAATGCTTGATAAGAAATGTACATGTTATCTTGCCCGTGTAGTTGTAACTCTTCGGTACGTTATTCTCACAATAAAAATATAAATAAGTTAATAAAAAGAAAAACATAAAGGGGATCCAAATAGGGAAGAAGTAAACCTATCCCTTTTTACAGATGAAATGATACTGCATTTAAAGGACCCGATAACTAATTTCAACAATCTACGATGAGTTAATTGCTTTCAAAAATATTCGTTTGTGCCAAAAAATACAGATATCCTTTGATTTTAATTACAGTCGGCTATTAGGACTCACACAGAAACCAAAATCAGAGGATGCTAATTAATCTGATAAAATGCATAATAAAATTTTATAATTAATATAACATGAAGTATTTAATATTAATAACATTAAAAATAATTGTATTCACATTATATCATATATTGACATCCTTCAGTTTCATCAATTTTTAGAATATTTATAACTAAATGTAAATTGTTTGCAAATGTTATTTGATGATGTATAAAAAATGAGAAAAAGATTTGCATACATATTACTACAGATGCAAACAGATTCACCTGGATATTTATGATCCTTCATTTGTTGGTTTCATTCGTGCATGGAGAACATGCAAAGAAGTGAAAATTGGAAACTTGACTTTACTAAAGGATTAATTACATGGAGGTTATGTTGGGCTAAATAGATTTTATGAATTAAATTGTTTTGACCCATCCTTTCTCCCTCCCTTCCTTCCTTCATTTCTTCTTTGCTTCCTCCTTCCTTCTCTCCATCCCTACCTCTCTCTCAATTTCTCTCCTTCCTTTCTTCCTTCCTTCCTTTCTTTCTTTCTTCCTTCCTTCTTTCCTTCCTTCCTTCCCTCCTTCCTTCTTTCTTTCTTTCTTTCTTTCTTTCTTTCTTTCTTTCTTTCTTTCTTTCTTCCTTTCTTTCTTTCTTTCTTCCTTTCCTTCTTTCTTGCTTCTTTCATCCTATATTCCTCTCTTCTTTTTACTCAGAATATCTTTTATGGTTATAGAAAAATCCCAACTGTTGTACTCTAAGGTGTTATGAGTCATTATAAACACTAACTAGATTAATATTAAATTTAATAACCTATGTTATATCTTAAGACGAATTATACTGAAAACAACTTCTCAAATGTTCCAAGATATGTAACAAATATTACATTTCATTATATTGTTTATTTCTTCAAACTAAAGTAAGCATTTAGACATAATATTGTATGTGTGCGTGTGTGTGTGTGTGTGTGTGTGTGTGTGTGTGTTGTTCTTGTGATTTTAACTCAAGAACTATCTCTTAGTTGTTGTTTTTTTCCTCAAGGGTATTGCTCTATCATTTGAGTCACCATTCTATTTCTGGCTTTGTGTGTGTGTGTATGTGTGTGTGTGTGTGTATGTGTGTGTTGTGATGTGTGTGTTTGAATAATTGAGATGTGTCTCACAAACTTTCTTGGCAAAGCTGACCTTGAACCCCAGCTAATTGAGTAGCGAGAATTACAAGCTTGAGACATCCATATTTAGCACAGATTTAATATATCTAATAATAAATAAATTGTATTATTTGAATTCTAGAGGCTCAATTTAACAAATTAACATTTAGATATTGTTATTAAACCTGAATTGCATTGTGAAAAATATTTTTCAGTTTTATGAAAAAATATGCACTCAAAGGTTTAAATGACAGAATCTTTAAACAAATTGACATATTCTATTATTCAAAAACAAAAAAGGAATCGTTAATCAAATTTCTCATGTAAGCTAAAATCAAAAGGCTCTGTAAGGCTGAATGAAGCAATTTTTCATTAAATTAAATATTATATATTGTGGTCACATGATTTTATTTTCTTTTAAACCTAAACTTTTTTAGGTTTTGTAGATTCATACATTTTGTGAGTATATAAATATCTTTGTTACTAGTCATGTATTTCTGAGGTTTGATTACCAAGTCATTTCAGAGAAACACTGAATTTGATGTATTTTATGTCAACAGTGATTTTTAGAAATTGAATCAACCTCAGTATAAGATAACTAAATCAAGATATTTAATCACTTATCCAATTATTCCTATAGACTTGAATATGACTAATTTTTGAGTGGTAGGAAATTCATATTATACCTACTCTTTAAAGAATAATTCTGATTAATGATAGTGATAGTATTTATTTTTCCTTCAACTTGAAGTAAAAAACCTCACTATCAATGACAAATACTTGAATGGAAATGCCATAAAATTATGAAAAATTCAAGTCATTATGAATTAGATGAAATAGTCATTTTTGAAGGTCACAAAATGAAACCTCTAGGAGCTTCCTTATCTGCTAAATAAAATGTATTTGAGCTCAAAATATTTCATTCATCTCTCCAGCAATGGTATAAGCAAACCACCTCTATGCCAAATAGCATCTCTTATATTTAGGAACAGAAGTTATCACAATTGTATTGAAAGATGTACCCAGAAATTAAATCTGAAATAATAAAGTATTGGGATTAATAATTAGGTTTCACTATGTTGCCATAAAGAGGTGAAACCTTTCAGGTGGGCATAGTTATAGAGATTAGGTCACTGAGAACTTGTGATCAAAGAAGATTTAAGATCAAAGTCCTTTCTTCCTCTTCCTTCATTTACTTCTCTGTCTCCTTCTACTTTTCCTTCTTCCTCTCCTTCCCCTCCTCCCCTTTCTCCCTGTCCTACTCCTATTCTTCCTTTTCTTAACTTCCACACTTCCTTGAATACACATACGCCATCACATGTTCCTGATGTGGGGTACTGTACCACCACCAACCAAAAGCAATGAGGATAATAAATGTAAATTGAAATGTATAAAATCAGAAACCAAGATTAATCTTTCCTCCTTTGAAGTTAATTTTATAAAGTATTTTGTCATATTAATAGGAGACTGACACAGCATGTTCTCATTTATTTTAAGGGATAAGATTTACTGGAAATAAATCTGGCCAACATTGTCCTAATGAAATAATTGATTAAATTAATATTATATTTGGACAAATCTACTTTAAAATATCAGATATACTTCAATAAGAGGCAAAAAATGTGTTCAGAGGGAGAGAGTAGAGGCGAAGCTAGAGGCTAAACAAGCTCTCACATAGAAAGCAGTTTTACTGTTCCAGTGAACAGTCCTAGGCTACAGAATCACACCAAGTGTCCCATCACAGTACAGAGAGTTTGGCCAGAGAAGGAAAATCCAGGCAAGGAGACATATCACTTGCTGGTAGCCACGGTTGTGGCGGTGGTGGCAGCATTGGCAGCTGCCATAGCCACCATACCTATAACACTGAGTCCAGGACAAAGATGCCAGACACAGTGGGACAGCAGATTCTACTCAATACCAGTAAGAACTGACAAGGAGCAGATATCTTCATACTGCAGATCGCAAACCAGAGATGGCCCAGGAACCAAGACACTGACATGACTAGAACGATGACATCCTCACTCCTTCTCAGGGAGCTGAGGAGGTAAGACCACCACCGGAGATCTCCAACTTTTATACTAACAAAGGCCCATTTGAAAAGCTATCTCCAACTCAGGCCTTGGAAGAAAACAAGATCCATTTAGGAGATAACAGGAACCTGACTTGGCAGGATCAGTTCCACCCAAGAGAAGTCACCCAGCCCAGGCAAAGCAGCCCCGCCCTTGCAGGAGTGACTTTCTTCACTGGGAAAACAAAGCCAAAGGCTGCCCCTCCCTACAGCAGCTGAGACAATCAATTGAAATTCAGTAAACATAAACCCTGAGAATGGCTGCAGGCTGGGCTCTGTGTGTCTCAGGAGCTAGCACCTCAGGGAAAAGCTACTGTTTGTTGAAAGGCCTCAACCCTACCCAGAATCTAGCCTCATTACAGCATCTCAAAATTAGAAGACACAGCCATCTCCCTCTTTCGTGATACTCAAAGCAGATCTCCCTCCCACTGAACTAGCCTGGGAGGAAGATCTCAAAATTCTGGGTAATGGCGAGCAATTTTCCGCCTGCTTAAACAAACTGACTTAAGCAACTAATCAAGCCACAGGAAAAACAAACATCACAAGCAGACCAGAGACTCCACCAAGAGACTGGTTATGGACACAGGGGAAATAGAGTATTGTCACATTCTACCCTCCCCCCCCAAAAAAAATCAAAGAACTCTTTTTTGTACCTTTCTTTAATTTTAATTTTTTTAAATAATATTTTCTATTAATTTTTTTTTCTTCTCATCATTATTATTTTAAGTGTAAATGTGTGTGTGGGGGGCTTTTTAAAAAAAATCTCTTCTGACCTTTTGGTACTTATTTCTTTCCCTTTCTTTTCTGTGAGACTTAATTGCTATTCTGATCATCCCCAGATATTTACCCATCGTCCAATATTAGACATTATGCCCCGTTGGGTACATACTTAATCCAGAAATTTATTACTCAGTTCACAACCTCTTAGGCTAAAATTCTTTAAGAGCAGGATTATATCTCTTTATACCTATATAATTTTCAAGTAACTACTTTTAAGAATTTTTATTTTATAGTTTTTTATGTCTCCTTTCTATCCCTCCTTTCCTCTCATCCTATCCTTTTCTCCTCTCAATATCATCTTTAAACACATAATTTTTAAGTGTTTCACTTTTTAAATTTAAAATTTTGCCCACATTTCTCACTAAAATAAATAATTTGTGGTTTGCCAAATTCTTCTTTGCTGTTCTTAGCTCATTAAGCCATAGTTTTTTGATGTTGAATAGATTGTATCTGTTGAACTAGATTTATCTGCTGACTTTTGTCTGTGAAACTACAGAAGTTCGATGATGCTTTCCTTAAAATTTTGTTCTAGCAAAAAATTGGTGTTACTTTCATACCAAATAGGCAGAACAAGCAGGAAAAACACAAGGAAAATGGCAAGTCCAGGTATCCTTATTCCCACTCATGAAAATTAGTTGACAGCATAGTTAATGAATAATCCAGAAGACAGTTCCCAAAAATCTCCACAAACACTACTGGTAAACATGATGAATAAAAAGATTGAAAATCTGCAAAGGATTCAATGTGAGTGTGATATGGAGAGAGAGGGAAACCAAAGATTAATACTGGAATCTCATGAGAGTGAGGAAGCTACTCAAAGATTGATACAGGAATTGCGTGAGCAGGTTGAGCACAGTCAAAAAGAAATAAAGGAATTGCGTGAGCAGACTGAGAACAGTCAAAGAGAACTACAGGAATTGCATGAACATGAGGAAGCTAATCAAAGTGTAATACCGGATTTGGGAGAGCGGGATGACAATAGAAAAAGATCAACAGAGGCATTCATGGAATCCATAAACAGAATACTGAAAGAATTCAGGGAGACCAGAAAGGGAATGCTGAATGGAGCCCAACAGAAAGACTGTGTGTCCAGGGAAACCATAACCAGGCAACTAAGTGATTTGAGAATAAACACTGAACCCCAAATTAAGGAGGTAAAGAAGTTCATACAAGATCTAATACAAAGCTCCAACAAAGAATTTGAAGCCATCAAAGCTGACCAATTAGAAGGAAAAGAAATAAAAAACAAAGTAGAAAGTCTTGACAATAGGTTAGACCATGCAGAGGAGCAAATCTGAGGGATTGAGGACAGCCAGGTTATTACAGAGAAAGAATATAAACTATCCAAGGGAAATCCAAGAAATATGATAGATCTATTCAACATTTGGAAGACACTCTCAGAAGGCCTACTCTGAGGATAATGTGTGTAGAGTAGTACCTAGAGACAGAATTTTTTTTTGGTCCGGTCGTGGGTTCCTGAACTGTGGGCCTGGGCGATGTCCCTCAGCTCTTCAGCTCAAGACTAGCGCTCTAGCACTTGAGCCACAGCACCACTTCTGGCTTTTTTTTCTCTTTGCTTATATGGTGCTGAGGAACCAAAACCAGTGCCTCATGCATGCAAGGCCAGAGCTCTAACACTGAGCCACTTTCCCAGTCCCCAGAGACAGAATTTAATGGTCTAGCAAATTTGGTTAACATGATCATAGCAAAGAACTTCCCAAACACGCAAAAAGATAGGCCTATTCAGATACAAGAAACTTGTAGAACCCCAAATAGACCCAACTAGGACAGGATATCTCACCAGTACATTATAATCCACACAGGATCAATTCCAAGGAAAAAAATCCTTAAAGCTGTCAAGTAGAATAGATGAACTACTTACAAAGGGAAACCAATTAGCATCACCTCAGATTTCTCAGCGGAGACAATTAAAGCAAGAGCCTGGAATGATGTAGGCCATGTCCTAAAGACGAACAACTATCAATCAATCATACTGTGCCCAGCTAAGCTCTCCTTCATAACCGAAGGAAAAATAAAAACCTTCCATAGCAAAGAAAACCTGAAACAATATATCTCCATCAAACCAGCCCAATGAAAGATACTAAACGATGTCCTACACAGAAAACCAACAAGACCACAGTAAAGACCAAGAAACTGCACCCAAACTGAGAATCCAAGAACTATAGGAAGAAACTAGTTGCTCCAGCACCTAAGGTGGATAACATTGCAGGAACTCCCAAACACCTCTCAGTACTAACACTCAACATTAACGGACTTACTCTCCAATTAAGTGGTAGACTATTTAGTTTGGATTAAAAAACAAGATCCTTCTATCTGCTGCCTTCAGGAGTCACAACTTGCTCATACAAACAAACACATTTTGAAAGTGAAAGCCTGGAATAAATTCTACCAAGCCAATGGCCCCAAAAAGAGGCTTGAGTGGCAATCCTAATATCAGATAAACTAGACTTCAAATTACAATTAGTGAGAAGACATAAAGAAGGTTGCTATGTACTAATTAAGGGATCTCCCCTTCAGGAGGATATTACAATTCTAAATCTCTATTTGGCAAACAACGGATCACCCAGATTTATCCAAGAAACACTACTTTCCCTCAAAGCTCACATACATCCAAAGACATAAATTGTTGAAGAATTTAAGTCACCACTATACCCACAAGACAGATGAAGTCAGCAAAACTTAACAAACTGCAGATCTAAACAACTGCATGGATCAACTAGATTTAACAGACATCTACCGAATATTTCTCCCAGCAGCATTAGTATACACGTTTTTCTCAGCCTCACAACGAACAGTTTCCAAAATGGACTCCATTTTAGGTCATGAAGCAAACTTGTCCAAATTCAAAAACATTGAAGTTTTACCGTGCATTCTCTCAGATCACAAGGGAATAAAATTAGAACTCAACACCAAAGGCCACCAAAAGAAGTCCTGTAACATATGGAGGCTGAACAACATACTGTTGAATCACCAGTGTGTCATGGAAGAGAATAGAAAGTAAATTCAAATATTCATGATAACCAACAAAAATGAAAACACAAATTACCAGCACTTCTGGGACAGAGCAAAGACAGTACTCAGAGGCAAGTTTATAGCTCTGAATTCCTACATCAACAAATTGGAGAGATCTGAAACCAGCAATTTTGTGAGATATTTGAACCTCCTCGAAAAAAAAGCAACAAGATAAACCCCACTCCAGTAGATGGAAACAAATACTTAAAATTAAATAGGAATTAAACGAATTACCATTTTTAAAAAGTCCATAGAAAGAATCCACAAAACAAAGATTTGGTTCTTCAAAAAAAATTAAGTAAACTGAAAGACCGTTAGCAAATCTTATAAGAACAAGAAGAGAACACACCCAAATAAATAAATTCAGAGATGAGAATGGAAACATCACCACAGAAACAACAAGATTCAGAACATTATAAGGGAATGTTTCTCAAAACTTTATATTAATAAGTTTGAGAACTTGGCATAAATGGACCTTTTCCTAGCAAATGTGGACATGCCAAAAATAAACTAAAATGAGATAAACCATATTAACAGGCCCATATCAAGTATTGAAATAGAAACAGCAATAAGAGACCTCCCATCAAAGAAAAGCCCAGGACCAGATGGATTTACAGTGGAATTCCACAAGTCCTTCAAAGCAGAGCGCAAACCAATAATCCAACTCTTCAATGAAACTGAAAGGGAAAATTCACTACAGAACTTATTCTATGAAGCCGTAAGAACCTTTATTCCAAAAACAGGCAGGGACTCATTAAATAAAGAGAACTATAAACCTATTTCTCTGATGAATATTGACGCAAAACGTCTCCACAAAATTTTGGTCAATGAACTTCAAAAATTCATCCAAATAATCGTACATCACAATCTAACAGTTTTCATTTCTGGGATGCAATGCTGGTTCAATATACATAATCAATTAATATAACTCATCACATCAACAAAGTGCAAGGATAAGAACCATATGGTTATCTCAACAGATGCAGAAAAAGCATTTGACAAGATCCACCAAACCCTTTAGGATGATGGGTCTGAAAAAATTAGGAATCCAGGAAACATTACTCAACACAATAAAAGCTGTATATGACAAACCTACTTATACTTAATGGTGGAAAAATAAAGCCATTTCCTCTTAACTCAGGAATGAGACAAGGATGTCCATTCTCTCCACTTTTCAACTTAGTATAAGAATGCTTAGCTACTGCAATAAGACAAGATGGAAACACAAAGGGGTTCCAAGTGGAGAAAGATGAAGTAAAACTCTTTGCAGATGACATGATTTTATATTTAAAGAATCCCACAGCCTCCACTTCCAAATTACTGAAGCTGATTCAAAACTTTGGCAAAGAAGCAGGGTATAAAATTAATCCTCAATAATCAATGGCTTATGTGTATGACAACACTGAGTAAAGCGTGGGTGAAATCAGGAAGGCAACGGCATTCAAAATAGCCACACAAAATATAAAATACATAGAAATTTACTTAATAAAAGAAGTGAAGAATCTTTTTTTTTGTGAACACAATCTACAGAGGGGTTACAATTACATGGGCAGGTTATTGCGTACATTTCTTATCAAGCATTGCAGCCTCCTCCTATGTTTACCCTTCACATCCCTTCCCAGCCTCGACCTCCATCCCCCCACACAATCCTCCACGCCTTCCCCTCCCCCCAGGAACAACATTATAAAGCTCGTTTTCGACAAGACAATCTGTACTTCTCATTGTTGCAACAGGTCCAACTGTATCCTTAAACGACTTGTTTTTCCCTATCTCCTCTACAAGTTATACTGACATCAAATATAGTGAAAGCAGGGGTTATACTGTGGGGAAGGGACATACAAAACTAAGAAAGAGATAATCTTATTAATGCTTTAGAAAAAATGCATGAAAGGAAAAAAAAACATTAAAATACATATCTAAGGGATCATTTTCCTAACATCACCTTATCTGACCTTTTCCTCTTGTCTCATACATATACAAGATATTGCAAATAAGGGAAACCATGGGACCTATGTTTCTTTGGGCCTGGCTTAATTCAGTTAATATAATTTTTTCCAAGTTTTTCCATTTCCTAACAAATGGGGCAATGTCAGTCTTTCTGATGGAGGCATAGAATTCCATTGTGTATATATACCACATTTTCTTGATCCATTCATCTACTGAGGGGTGTCTGAGCTGGTTTCATATCTTAGCTATGGTAAATAATGCTGCAATAAACATAGTTATGCTGGTAGCTTTAGTGTGGTCTTGTTTGTAAACATTTGGGTAAATGCCCAAAAGTGGGATTGCTGGGTCATAGGGGAGCTCTATGTGGAGTCTTTTGAGGAACCTCCATACTGCTTTCCAAAGGGGTTGAACAAGTTTACATTCCCAACAACAATGAAGTAAGGTTCCCTTCTGTCCACATCCAATCCAGCATCTGTTGTTAGAGTTCTTGATTTTTGCCATTCTTACTGGAGTGAGGTGGTATCTCAATGTTGTTTATATTTGCAATTCTTTTATGGCTTGGGATGTTGAGCATTTCTTCATGTGTCTATTGGCCATCCTTCTTTCTTCTTCAGAGAATTTTCTCGTTAAGTCTTTAGCCCACTTAATTATTGGGCAGTTGTTTCTTTGAGGATTTGTTGTTGGGGGATCTATTTTTTTGTTTGAAATATATTTTAGATAGGAGAACCTTGTCTGTTGTATGGCTAGTGAAGATATTCTCCCAATCCGTGGGTTTTCTATTGATCTTGCAAGCTATGTCCTTTGCCATGCTGAAGCTCTGCAACTTTATGCAATCCCATTTGTCCAACCTTTCTTTGATTTGTTGTGTTTCTGGGTCTCTATTAAGAAAATTTCAGCTTGAACCAAGGAGACCTAGGGTTTCTCCTATTCAATCCTGTAATGTTTTCAGAGTATCTGCTTTGACTTTGAGGTCTTTGATCCATTTAGAGTTGATTCTGGTGCAGGGTGATATATAAGGATCTAGCTTTAGTTTTCTACAAGGAGTTAACCAATGTTGCCAGCACCATTTAATGAAAAGGCTGTCTTTGATCCATACTGTTGTTTTAGCTCCCTTATCGAAGATTAGATGGCTATAGGTCTGTAGGTTCATTTCTGGGTTTTCAATTCTATTCCATTGGTCCTGAGGTCTGTGCTTATGCCAATACCAAGCTGTTTTGTTTACTATGGCTTTATAGTGAAGTTTGAAATTTGGTATTGATATTCCTCGAGCAGTGTTTTTCTGTTGATGAGCGTTTTTGGTATTCGGGGTCTTTTATTGTTCCATATGAATTATTGAATTGCCTCTTCTATTTTCTTGAAGAATGAGGCTGGAATTTTGATAGGTATAGCATGGAATTTGTAGATAGCATTGGGAAGTTTTGCCATTTTCACGATGTTCATCTTTCCAATCCAGGAGCATGGGAGGTTTTGCCATTTTCTAAGTTCTGTTTTAAATTCCTTTTCCAAGATTTTAAAGTATTCATCAAAGAGGTCCTTCACTTCTTTGGTTAAGTTAATTCCTAGGTGTTTTATTTTTTGGGGCGCTATTACAAATGGAGTTGCATTCCTAATTTCAGCCACACTTTTCACTTTTTTAGCATATAGAACAGCCATTGGTTTTTGGGGGTTAATTTTGTACATTGGTACTTTGCCAAAGTTTTGAATCAGCTTGAGTAATTTGGAAGTGGAGTCTGTGGGATTCTTTAAATACAAGATCATGTCATCTGCAAAGAGGGAGAGTTTTATTTCTTTTTTCCCTATTTGGATCCCCTTTATGTCTGCATCTTGTCTTATTGCTGTAGCTAGGCATTCTAATACTAGGTTGAAGATAAGTGGAAAGAGTGGACATCCTTGTCCTTCCTGAGTTAAGAGGAAATAGCTTTATTTTTTCACCATGAAGTATAATGCTGGCTGTAGGTTTATCATATACAGCCTTTATTGTATTGAGGAATGTTCCATGGATTCCTAATTTTTTCAAAACCTTTTTCTTAAATGGTTGTTGGATCTTGTCTAATGCGTTTTCTGTATCTATTGAGAAAACCATGTGGTTCTTATTCTTGCTCCTGTTGATGTAATGAATAATATTAATTCATTTGCGTATATTGAACCAGCTTTGCATCCCTGAAATGAATCCTGTTTGATCGTGGTGTATGATTTTTTGGATGAATTGTTGAAGTCGATTGGCCAAGTTTGTTGAGAAGTTTTTCATCAATATTCATCAAAGAAATGGGTCAATAGTTCTCTTTCTTTGATGAGTCCCATCCTGCTTTTGGGATGAGGGTTATGATGGCTTCATAGTATGTGTTCGGTAGTGAACTTTCTCTTTCAATTTCATTGAAGAGTTGGAGGAGTATTGGTGTGAGCTCTGCTTTGAAGGCCTTGAAGAATTCTGCTGTAAAACCATCTGGTCCTGTACTTTTCTTAGCTGGGAGGTCTCTTATTGCTGTTTCTATTTCAATGCTTGATATGGGCCTGTTAAGCTGGTTTAACTCATCTTGGTTTAGTTTTGGCATGTCAATATTTGCTAGGAAAAGGTCCATTTCTGACAAGTTCCCAAACTTATTAGCATAAAGTTTTGAGAAATATTCCCTTATAATGTTCTGAATCTTGATTGTTTCCGTGGTGATGTTTCCATTCTCAACTCTGAATTTATTTATTTGGGTGTGTTCTCTTTTGTTTCTGATAAGATTTGCTAAGGGTCTGTCAATATTGTTAATTTTTTCAAAGAACCAACTCTTTGTTTTGTTGATTCGTTCTATAGTTTTTTGAATTCTAATTCATTTAATTCTGATTTAATTTTAATTATTTCTTTCTGTCTGCTGGATTGGGGTTTATCTTGCTGCTCTTTTTCAAGGAGGTTTAGATGTGTCATTAAATTGTTGGTTTCAGATCTCTCCAATTTGTTGATGTAGGAGCTCAGAGCTATAAACTTGCTTCTGAGTACTACCTTTGATGTGTCCCAGAGGAGCTGGTAATTTGTGTGTTCATTTTTGTTGAATAGCATGAACATTTGAATTTCATTTCTAATCTCTTCCATGACCCACTCGTGATTCAGCATGTGTTGTTCAGCCTCCATGTGATACCTGACTTTCTTTGGTTGCTTTTGGTGTTGAGTTCTAATTTTATTCCCTTGTGGTCAGGGAGAATGCAAGGTATAACTTCAATGCTTCTGAATTTAGACAAGTTTGTTTTGTGGCCTAAAATGCGGTCTATTTTTGAAAATGTTCCATGTGCTGCTGAGAAAAACGTGTATTCTGATGCTGCTGGGTGAAATATTCGGTAGATATCTGTTAAATCTAGTTGATCTATGCAGCTGCTTAGATCTGCAGTTTCTCTGTTGAGTGTTTGCCGAGTTGATCTATCTAGTGGGAAGAGTGGTGTGTTAAAATCCCCAACAATTAATGTCTTTGGATCTATATGGGATTTGAGGGGAAATAGTGTTTCTTGCACAAATTTGGGTGCTCCATTGTTTGTCGAGTACATATTTAGAATTGTAATATCCTCCTGAAGGAGAGATCCCTTAATTAGTATGTAGCGATCTTCTTTATCTCTTTTCACGAATTTTAATTTGAAGTCTATTTTATCTGATATTAGGATTGCAACTCCTGCCTGTTTATTGGGGCCGTTTGTTTGGTAGATTTTGTTCCAGCCTTTCACATTGAAAATGTGTTTGTTTTTAAGGGCAAGATGTGACTCTTGAAGGTAGCAGATAAAAGGGTTTTGTTTTTTAATCCAACTAGACAGTCTATGTCGATTAATTGAAGAGTTCAGTCCGTTAACGTTAAGAGATAGGACTGAGAAGTATTTGGGAGTTCCTGCCATGTTATCCACCTTCTTGGGGGCTGTGAAAACTGGGTTATTCCTATGGTTCTTGGATTCTCAGTTTGGGTGCAGGTTCTTGGCCTTTATTGTGATCCTGTTGGTTTTCTATGTGTAGGACATCTTTAATAACTTTCTGTAGGGTGTTTTGGTGGAGATGTATCGTTTCAATTTTTTTTTGGTATGGAAAATTTTTATTTGGCCTTCAGTTATGAAAGAGAGTTTAGCTGGGTACAGTATTCTTGGTTGATAGTTGTCTTGGATGATTTTATGTTCTTTCTCTATAATATCTAGCCTGTTTTCAATCCCTGAGATTCAATCCTCTGCATGGTCTCACCTATTATCAAACTTTCTACTTTGCTTTTTATCTCTTTTCCTTCTAATTGGTCAGGTTTGATGGCTTCAAACTCTTTGTTGAAGCTTTGTTTTAGATCTTGTCTGAAATTGTTTACTTCCTTTATTTGGTGTTCAGTGTTTATTCTAAAATTACTTAGTTGATTGGTTATGGTTTCCTTGGATTCCCATTCCTTCTGTATAGTTCCATTCAGCATTCCCTTTGTGGTCTTCCTGACTTCCTTCAGCTCTTTGTTTATGGATTCCATGAATTCCTTAGTGATCTTTGTGTATTCTCTTCTTGCTCACTCAATTCCTTTATTATTCTTTGATTAGATTCCTCCCGTTCGTGGGATTCCTGTAGTTCTCTTTGAGTGTTCTCAGCCTGCTCACGCCATTCCTGCCTTTGTCTTTGAGTATTCTAAAGCTGCTCATGCAATTTCTGTATCAGTTTTTGAGTAGCTTCCTCACACTTATGATATTCCTATAAACTTTTGGATTGCCTCCTCCCTCTCCCTATCACGTTCATACAAAGTCCTTTGTATGCTTTCAAACTTTTCATTTATCATGTTTGCCAGCAGTGTTTGTAGAGTTATTTGGGAACTCTCCTCTGGATTATTCATTATCTGTTCTCTCCTCTGATTATCAAGATTGGGAATTGAGATACCCGGATTTGTCATTTTCCTTGTGTTTTTTGGGCTTACTCTGCCCATTTGAGATGAAAATAGCACCAGTTTTGTCCTAGAACACTATCTTAAGGCAAGCATCAACCAATGTCTGAATATGCATAGTCAGTAGTCTAGAGATACAATCTAGCTCAACAGATACATCTATTCAACATCAAACAACTATATATTAATGGACTATGAACCTCAAAGAAGAATTTGGAAAACCAGAAATTATTATGGTTAGGGAGAGATGTGGGTAAAAATAGGAATGGATTGATGTGGGGAGTCTCAGGGAGAGTTAACTAAGTCCTAATCTCAAAGCAGGAAATAGGATGGGTAGGATGAAAGTAGAGAGAGAGAAAAAAAGAAGAAAGCGAAAGGGAAAAGAAAAGAGACCAGAAAAAATAGAAAAGTAAAAATTAACAATATTATGTAGATAAGATAACAATCTATTTAGAGACAACGTGAATATATTGAGAAAAGGGGAGGGATATAAATGAGATGTGAAAAACTTAAAAATAAATATGCTTAAAATATTATATAGGTATAAAGAGGTAGAGCTGCTATTAAGGAATTTATGTCTCAGAGGTTTTGAATTGAGTTATAAATTTGTGGATTAAGTGTGTACACAATGGGGGATAGGGTCTAATAGTCAACTTCGGGTTTATCTGAGGATGTGCAGGACAAGAATTATGTCACATATAGAAGAACGAAAGAGAGGAGAAGGTGAAAAGGATAAGAAAGGAAGAAATAAAAACCTGAAGTTCAGTAGAGCTATACAAAAAACAAAAAGATAATTTAAAAAGAAAAAAAAAGAGAAATAAAACAACAAAAAAGAAAAACACACACTCACATATCCCTAAAATAACAATTATAAGAGGAAAAAAAATCTGGAAAACAATTCATTTTTAAAAAGGCAAAAATTAAAGATTAAAAAAGTTTTAGAACAGAAAAAAAATTTTATATGAGGTACCAAAAAGAAGAAGAAGAAGAAGAAGAAGAAGAAGAAGAAGAAGAAGAAGAAGAAGAAGAAGAAGAAGAAGAAGAAGAAGAAGAAGAAGAAGAAGAAGAAGAAGAAGAGAAAAAAATTTCTTTGATTTTTTTTGTAAGGGTGGGATAAATTCTGTATCTCCCTTGTGTCCCTAACCAGCCTCTTGTTGGAGTCTCTGGTCTCTTGTAGTCCTGTGGCTTGGTTGGTTTCTTAAGTCAGTTTGTTTGAACACGCAGAAAAGTACTCTGCTTTACCCAGGATTTGGCGATCCTCCTCCCAGGCTAGTTCATTGGGAGGCAGATCTGCTTTGAGTATCAAAAAAGAGGGGGATTCAGTGATGGGGCTAGGTTCTGGCTAGAGTTGAGGCCTTTCAACAGACAGCAGCTTTTCCGGGGGGCTAGTTTGTGAAAAACTCACAGAGCCCAGCCTGGAGCCATTCTCAGGGTTTCTGTTTACTTATTTTCAATTGATTGTCAAGACTGCTAGAGGGAGGGGCAGCCTCTGGCTCTGATTACCCAGTGAAGAAACCCACTCCTAGGGCTGGCGCCCGAGCTGGGTGACTTTTCCCTAGGTGGAGCTGAGTCTGTCAGGTCATGCCGCCGTTAAGTTTTTGTGACCTGCTAAATGACTAGTTTTATTCCAAGGCCTGAGTTGGAGCTAGCAGCTCCTCTGAGCTTTGTCGATATCCAAGATGGAGATCTCTGGTGCTGAGGTGGGGAGGGGTGGCCTTCCCTCCATTGCTCTCAGAGAAGGAGTGAGGACGTCAGGCTTCTGCTTATGCCAAGTCTTGGTTCCTGGGTCGTCTCTGGTCTGTGACCTGCAGGATGAAGATGTTCGCTCCTTGTCAGTTCTTGCTGGTGTTGAGTAGAATCCGCTCACCCACTGCATCTGGCTCCTTCGTCCCGTACTCTCTGTGGCTCAGGTATGGCAGTGGCCGCCACCACCACTGCAGCTGCTGCCATGGCGGCAGCCGGCAAGAGCTCAGATGTGTCTCCTTGCCTTGGTTTCTCCTCTCTGGCCTAACTCTCTGTCCTGTGATGGCACACTTGGTGTGATTCTCTGGCTTAGGACTCTTCCCTGGAACTCTAAAACTGCTTTCTATGTGAGAGCTTGCTTAGACTCCAGCTTCTCCTCGGCCATCTTCCCGGAACCTCAGAAGTGAAAATCTTTATGACAAAAACTTTAAAAACATGAAAAATGCAACAAAACAGAATATAGGAAGTGGAAAAACCTCCCATGCTCCTGGTTTGGAAGGATCAACACCTTGAAAATGGCGATACCTCCCACGGCTATATACAAATTCAATGCGACACCTATCAAAATTCCAAACTTATTCTTCCACGAAATAGAAAAGGAAATCCCAAAATTCATATGGAACAATAAAAGACCCCGAATAACTAAAACGATCCTCAACAGAAAGATCACTGCAAGAGGAATATAAATACCAAATTTCAAACACTACTACAAAGGCATAGTAATCAAAACAGCTTGGTACTGACAGAAGAACAGACCTCAGGACCAATGGAATAGATATGAAAACTCAGAAATGAACTCACAGACATATAAGCACTTAATCCTCGGTAAGGGAGCTAAAAAACTAGAATGGAAGAAAGACAGCCTCTTCAGTAAATGGTGGTGGCAAAATTGGTTAACTACTTGTAAACAGCTAAAGCTAGATCCTTATATATCACCCTGCAGCAGAATCAACTACAAATGGTTCAAAGACCTAGGGGTCAAAGCAGAAATTCTGAAAACATTAGAGGAGAGAATATGAGCTACCCTAGGTCTCCTTGGCACAGGCCGAAATTTTCTTAATAGATACCCAGAAACACAACAATTCAAATAAATGTTGGACAAATGGGATTGCATGAAATTGCAGAGCTTCTGCATCGCAAAGAACCTAGCTAGCAAGATCAAGAGAAAGCCCACGGATTGGGCGAAGATCTTCCATAGCCATACAATGGACAACGGTCTCATATCTAAAATATACTTGGAACTCAAAAAATAGAATTCCCCAACAACAAATCTTCAAAGAAACAACTGCCCAATAAATAAGTGAGCTAGTCTTTTTTTTTTCTTTTTTTAAAATTGGTTTTTATTGTGAAAATTCTGTAAAGAGGGTTTACAGTTACATGAACAAGGTAATGAGTACATTTCTTTTTTTGCGGGGGTTATTATTTTCTTTCTTCCTTTTTTTGTTATGAGAATACCGTACAGAGGATTTACAATTACATGGGCAAGATAACGGTACCTTTCTGTTCAAGCATTGTTTCTTCCTGTTTGTTTCCCCTTCCCATCCATTCACATAGTCCTCCTACCTCCCCCAACCCGATCTTTACCCCACCCAACTCCCCCCCACCAAAGTTGTAAAGTTCATTTTTTGACATAACCACTAATGTCTCTCCCCCACGGTGTAACCTCTGCTTTCACTGTATTTGATGTTGGTATAATTTGTGGAGGGGAAGGACAAAAACTATCGAGCTAAAGTCTTAAAGAGAAACTTCTCTGAAGAAGAAAGAAGGATGGCCAATAGACATATGAAGAAATACTCAACCTCCCTAGCCATAAAAGAAATGCAAATAAAAACAACATTGTGATACCACCTCACCCTGTTAGAATGGCTATCAAGAACTCTAATAAGAACAGATGCGGCAGGGGATGTGGAGAGAAGGGAACCTTGCTGCATTCTTGGTGGGAGTGTAAACTTGTTCAACCACTTTGGAAAGTAGTATGGAGGTTCCTCAAAAGACTCCACATAGAGCACACCTATGACCCAGCAATCCCACTTTTGGTCATTTACCCAAATGTTCACAAACAAAGCTATAAGCACAACCATGATTATCACAGATTTATTTAACAAAGGTAATATATGGAACCAACCCAGATGCCCCTCAGTAGATGAATGTATCAAGGAAACGTGGTATATATATAAAATGGAATTCTATGCCCCCATCAGAAAGAATGGCATTGCCCCATTTGCTAGGAAGTGGAAAGACTTGGAAAAAATTAAATTAAGTGAAGTAAGCCCGGCCCAAAGAAATGTAAGTCCAATGGTTCCCTTATTTGCTGTAACTAATTTATGTCTGAGACCAGCAGAAATGGTCAGTTAAGTTGATGTTAGTCTAAATGAACCCCAAGATAAGGATTCAATTGTTTTTCTTTCTTGTGATTGTTCCTAACATACCTATAAGATGATTTTTTTTTGCTTTGTATATCCATCCCCCTCAGTATATCCCATGCTTTCACTGTATTTGATGTTGGTATAATTTGTGGAGGTGAGGGAAAACAGAGCTTGTTTTAAATAGGGATACAGATGGACCCATTAGAACAATGAGATGTACAAGATTTTATTTCCAAAACTGAAATGTACAACTTTCCTTGGGGGATGAGAGGGAGATGGGAAAGGTTGGGAAAGGAAAACAAAGGAGGAGACAACAATGCTTGAAAAGAAATGTACTCTTTACCTTGCCCATGTAATTGTAACCCCTATGTAAGGTATTTTCACAATTTAAAAAAAAAGAGAGACAAAAAAAAAATCACCTGTATGGTTTCCTATGAAAAGAAAGTAGAATACAATTTGTTCCTCAAGGAAATTTATCCATAACTGGCAGTAATATCACTTTCATAAATGTAAGAAGACTGAAGAACAAATTTCAACTCAAAGTGCCTGATATAAAATTTACTTTGTCCCCTGTAAACAACCTTTCAATTCTATGTCTTGTTCCCAAAATGATTCGTATTTTATTCTTATCATATTTTTAAATTAATTTTAAGTAGTTGAAATGAGAATTGCTGTTTGACAAAGCAGTTTATGAATAGTTTAAAGTGAGTTTTTTTTTTTCTTTTTTCACTCCTGAGGTTTGAACTCTGGGTCTGGGTGTTGTCCCTGAGCTCCTTTGGATGAACACTAGAACTCTATCACTTGAGGCACAGCAGCAATTTCAGATTTTTCTGACATTTAATTGGAGATAAGAATCTCACAGACTTTTCTGCCAGGGTTGACTTCAAACTTCCATCGTGAGCCTCCTGAGTGTATAGGAAAACAAGCATGAGCCTCTAGTGCCTGGCTTAATACAATGCACCTTTTTTATTTTTAGCTAATCATGGGGCTTGAACTCAGGGCCTTGGCAATGTCTTGCAATTCTTTTCCTCATGCTAGCACTCTACGACTTGTGTCACAGTGCCAATTCCAGCTCTTTTTGTTTATGTAGTACTGAGGAATCAGACCCTGTGCTTCATACATGCAAAGCAAACAGTCCACTACTAAGACACATTTCATGGATAATGCAATGCACCTTGAGGTTTATTATCCCTCATTCCTCTCAATCCTATTTCATCCCTCAATTTACATAATTTTGTAGAATATTCACTGGCTAGCAATGTCACACATCATCACGCAGAGGATATGTTACAGATAATATTTTATTGATAGTCTTATTCATCAACATACTAAACTCATTTATTACAGAACTCTCTGATTTTAAATTCTAAATTATCACTCAGGTTCACCTACTACTATTCTAAAATTTATCCTAAGGTTAATGTAAATGCAATCTGCAATTCTTTGATAAAGTACAATGATTCATAGAATGTCTATGTGTTGGACTATGAACATCACCTTCAGTTCTAGAACATTTTATCATCACTGCCTTCTCAAAATACTCCAATATTTAGTAGTAGTCACTTCCTTTCATCATTTGAAAATACCCTCCACTTGACCAACCATTACTTCATAATCTACCACTAGAGATGTGCCAATTTAAAATGCTCATATAATTAGAAAACGTAGTCTAGGGCTGGGAAGAATGCTTAGGGGTAGAGCGCTTGCCTTGCATGCATGAGGCCCTGGGTTCGATTCCTCAGCACCACATAAGCAAAAAGAAAAAAGCTGAAAGTGGCGCTGTGGCTCAAGTAGTTGTGTGCTAGTCTTGAGCTGAAGAGCTGAGGGACGGCGCCCAGGCCACAGCTCAGGCCCCACGACTGGACCCCCCCCAAAAAAGTACTTGTTAGATTCTTATCTCTAATTAACCACTAAAAACGGGAATTAGCTCTGTGCCTCAAGTTGTAGAATGCTGGCTTTGAGCATAAAAGGGCTTAGCGATAATGCACAGGCCTTGCAAACAATAACAACAACAACAAAATATATCACATTAATTTCACAAAAGCACCTTTTAACTGCTGTGAACATTTCTTGGAAACATGAATATATGCCCCTGAAAAATGTTGAGTAAAAAGTATAGAATATTTACGTTTATGTTAAAGACATGACTATTTAGTTTGTTTAAGAGATTTAGGGTAATGATTAGGAATTAAGAATAATGATAATACATTGGGACTGGTATTTTATTCTATTTTACTATAGTAATAAAATGATATTTGTAATGATTATATAAAATACTCTTGTTTGGTATTTGAGTTATAATAAATACTAAACATTCTTAATTGATTTCCATAGGATAAAATCATTTTCTTCTTAGTATAAATTCTTTTGTAATTTCAAAACAATTAAGAATATTAGTCCAAGGCTGGTTTGCTTTCAGACTATATTTATTTTCTTGTTCTAGTTTTTATATGTTGTAGAAATTAAAATTTAAAAAATTAAATTGATATTGGCATTCAGGAACAGATTCATAGGTACTAATATTGGAGTCGCTTGAGTGGAATTTTTTTTATTTCATTTGATATTTTCACAAATAAATCAAGATGATTATGTATTTTGTTTCTTTTCACTGCTTTTGGCTCTTACCTTGAGAATAATATTTTTCCTAGCGAAGTAGAGAAAAGCAATTGGTTTGAGCAAATAACATATGACTTTCATAAAATACAGATGCATAGATTTGGGTCTCCTGTCATATGCTAAAAGTTTCTTCCAGAAAAGGTTATCAATTACTTATAAGTGATGCATAATTCCTAGATATTACAGTTATCACATGCAATTTTTGATTGAGTTATCTCTGTATAAACTCAAAAAAAAACAGACCAAAAAAACTCAAATTCCACAGAAAACACATCTTTGTTTTAAACACTGTAGTTTACAAAGAATTTTAGCCAACATTGAAAACATCTTTTTAGGTATTCTGCAATTTGTGTGAAGTATTTTTAACAATAGTTTTCTTTTTTTGCTGACATGAAATTCACATGCAATATATAATCTCTTTTTATTGTATACATTTCAGTGCTTCGGAAGTAAATTGTACAATAATAGGTTTTCCAAGCCTAATTTTAACAAACTTGCATTTCTTCTAATAGAAATGATGTAAATTTTAGAACAGACATTAAAGTAGATATAAAATTGTGTTACAGGAATTTGTCCAGCATACATCCTCTATAGTGTGTCTTTTCAAAATTTGTTTTTGGGGATTATTTCCAGGGTCTCACACATACTATTCAAGTGCACTGTCAATGAACTACATTCCCTGTCCAAACAAGTTTTTTACTTCTTTTTAATACATACATAGAAGTGTAATGGCTGGATCATCTACAATTCTCTTTGACCTTATGAACACTTGAATCTTGCTTGCTAAAAGGATCGCAGTATTATACAAATCATTCTGCTATGTAGAGGTTATCAATTTCTCCACAAATGCATTACTATATTTTGTGTCATTTTTTATATTAGGGTCATAGTAGTGAGTTTTCTTTTTCTTTTTTCTTAAATAATAAAGAGGAGCTTATTTCATATGCTCCTCCTATTGACTGTTAATTTACATATGTTCTTTAAAGAATTATCCTATTCAGGAAAATTTTACATAGAATTAGAAGATATAAAAATACTTAAGATTCAGACTCATTATAACATTAACACTGTAGCATTAACAAATATCTTACCTGTATCTGTTCGATATGTTTTAATTGTATATGTTTTAACTTTGGTTATAGTGTCCTTTGAATTATGAAAGGTTATCACTTGATATAATCCAGTTTCTTCTTGCTTTTCTTTAGCCACTAATGCTTTCCAAGTCAAATTTTTAGAAACCTTTACTGATGCAATGTCATGAATTTTTACATTTATGTTTTATAAGTGTTCACATCTCACATTTACTTTGACAATCATTTTTTTATTTTAAATTTTAGTATAAGGATGGAGGTAGGACAGGTGCCTGAGGCTCATAACTGTAATCCTAGCTACTGAGGAGTCTGAGATCTGAGGATCACAGTTTAAAGCCATCCCGGGCAGGAACGTCCAGAGAATCTTATATCCAATAAACCACAAGAAAACCAGATCTGGTGCTGTGGCTCAAGCGGTAGGGCACTCAAGTTGAGCTGAAGAGCACACGGACAGCACCTAAGCCCAGAGTTCAAGCCCCATGAATGACAAAAAACAAAACAAAACAAAAAAGGATTGAGGTAGTAGTCTAAGATCATTTTTTTAAATCTTGAGAGACAATAGTGCAAAAACACACATCTTAGATTCTATTTTTATTTCATAAAGTCATAGGATAGATTTCAAAATCTATTGACCATAAAACTAAGAATTTTTTGATAAATCTGTTACATTCTTCTATGTGTCTGCTCTTATAGTAGAACTATTTTGTCTTCACTACTAAACATGGTAATAAGTTTCAAAGTTAGTATGAAGGTTCAAGCTACACCAGTTTACAATATTGTTCTGATTGACCTGTATTCCTTGAATTTACATTCGAGTTTATTGAGCAGGTGAACCAATATTCTACAGAGATATATAGATGTTTGATAGTCACTCATATTTTGTACCTTGTACAAAACAAGACCCCAGATATTATATATAGAAAAATATCTTTAGAGAATACTTGAAACAACTAAAATTAATTTAGGAATGAGTTAAGATATAGATAATGTTGTAACATAATAAATCTGAATGTTAACAACTTGAGCTGTACAACAGAGGAGAGTGAGAGGGGAAGGAATGATGGACCATGTAGGAGCTATATGTCATTGCTATTGTGTTTCAAAAAACAGAAAGAGTTCAGAGAAGAGAAGGAGAAAAATAAAGTGTCCTGAGTCAAGTTTCTTTTTAATCCATCTAATAGTTTGGACCAAAAGTCAGTGAAAATGGGAAAAAATAAAATAGAAAATGAAGCATTGTATATACCTGTTACAATTTTAAGAATTTGTAATAGAAATATGATAATTAATTCCCAAAGAAATAAGATAAAGAATAGTTAAACTTTAAAGGGAAAAGGAACGAAGAGAGAAAAGAAGCAAAGTAAAACCTTTATCAATAACAAACACAAGAGTTTGGAAGTGGAAAGGCAATGGGAATATTCTAAGTAACAATAAAAATTGCTAGAGTGGATAGAATATGGATCACAGTTTATCATTTATAATTTTGAAAAAACATATTAGGAAATAAAGTTTCAACGTCATTATGTAAAACACTATTTGGATTATAATTAGGAAGCATAGCTCAGTGGTAAAACATTGGCCTAGCATGTGTGAAGCAATGGTGTGATCTCCCAAACATTACAAAGTACACACAAAGCACACACATACAAAAACCACATAAACACACACATATACACCACATACACACATTTGGAATATTGATATAATTATATTAAATGGAGGAAATTATCGCAAATAGTAAAAGTGTGTTAATATATGAAATCATGATATTGCATGTACTATTTACAAGTTTAGTAGAAATAAAATAGTCATAATATACTTGGATTTTAATAGATGAAGTAAACTGAAAATTAATAGAAGACATGAGAACCTTTGCCAATAAGTTGAAATAATAAACATTTTAAAACATGTATCCTTTTATTTTGACAAAAAATTTATGTTACTGGTATTTTAACTCAAGATTTAGAATATGATAGCTAGGTGCTCTATATAACACTAATGATGGTTATATCTCTAATCATTTCACTCTGAATAGTTTTCTAATAAGGTCATAGCGTTTTTCAGTATCTCCCGAATTACAAATACCATTTACAGTTCCCACCATAGCTAGAAAATGGATGCCACAAATCACCATGCGGAGCTGAAACTTTTTTTTAATTCAAGTAAAAGTATTTCCAAAAAGTGACCAAGTAATGAAGCCTTTCTTAATAAAGTATGTGCTTCTTGAAAGTACAGTTAGTATTTGTTACCTGGACAAATATATTTGTAAGTGTAAAAAATAAATTTATTTAAAATCATTAATCATATAAAAATTAAGAAAATTTTTAATAATCACATATTAAATATTATAAAAGCAAAACATTTGTCTGAATAATTTACATGTGTAAATATCATGCAAAAATAAATTAACTAATCCTCTGAAAAAAAAGAATTATCCTAAAGAAACAAAAGAAAACATTTAAGCACAAAATTTGAAATTTAGAATATAAAATTAAGTGTACACTTAATTAAGTGTAAACCCTCTGTATATCAATTTTATAATAAAAATGCATTAACAAAGAAAACAAAAGTACCCATGGATCTATAGCAACAGCAACAGCACCAGTAGTGCTTGTTTTGAGTGTACAAAAATCGATGGAAGAGATAACAATGTTCCTTCCCTAAGAAATGTACTCATTACTTTACCTTATTTATGTAACTGTAACCCCTGTGTACATCACCATTAAAATGAAATTAAATTGAAATTAAAAATAAACCAAATAATATACCAATTAAGAATTCTTAGAAGCCATTGGTTAAAAACTTTGTAAAAAACTGCCTTAAATACCCAAGGAATATATTTTGATGATACTATTTAAATACTTCAACCTCAGCAGAGAAGCAAAAAGTTTAAAAACTGTTACAAAGTAAAGAAATAAATCAGAATATATTACTATTAATAATAATAATAAGATTTATTTAAAGGGGCTGGGAAAGTGGCTCAGTAGTAGAGCTCTTGCCTTGCAAGCCTGAGGCCCTGTGTCCGATTCCTCAGCACCACATAAGCAAAAAGAAAAAAGCCAGAAGTGGTGCTGTGACTCAAGTGGTAGAGCACTAGCCTTGAACTGAAGAGCTTAGGGACAGCACCCAGGCCCAGAGTTCAAGCCCCACAACCGGACCGCCCCCCAAAAAAGATTAATTTATAGTGGTAGTCAAATATGTAATAAATGAGGCAATATGCCATACATTTGAACTTAATAAGTGAGAAAGAATTTTCTAGGACTTTTTAAATTATCATAAGTTTAATTGAAACACTATTCTGTCACATCATATGATAATCAGATGAAGCAGATATTAGAGCAAAGAACAGATTGTACTAAGTTCTTGAAATTTCATGCATATACTTAGTTTGGTTGTGGGAAATTGTGAGTATTTCAACTGGGGGTATATTTTTCTTGCTAGGCTGGTGTCATATCAGTGGTTAATTTTAGGATAGGTGTTACTTTCCACAAGAACATGCACCTGATCTGTCCTTTTAGTCTTCCCATCATCAATGGCATCAGAGATGAACACCTACTTGTCTAGCCTGCTACCTTGACTGGCCTGGGTCCTCAGTCCTTACAATCTTAGTAACTAGATAGTGAAGGATGGTGGAAATGATCCAATGTACCCAGCTATAGAGTGAAAAGGAATTCCACTAACCTTTTGGCCTGGGTTCTGTTCTCAAGCCTGCTAAGTAGTTAAGAGTATCAATGGGAGGGCCTGGTGCCAAGCAGTAACAGTATTTTTAAAGCAATTAGACATATATATGACTTAGGCTTGTGATCACCTCAGGAAAAGAATAAAAGAGAATTAAAGCATAGAGGATATTCAGAATTTTAACTAGGTACTTAGAGGCTGAATAAGCTTAGCTATCTACTCGGGAGTATGAGACCTGATGACCACTTTCAAAGCCAATCCAATCATGAAAATACAAGCAATTATCTTTACAAAACCAGAAGTGGCTGAAGTGGAAGACCACTATCCTTGGGTACAGAAGCTTAGTAATAGTTCTTAGTGACTATCAAGCTTCAAGAATGATGAATGCATGCATGAGCACATACACATGTGCATTTGCATACTCCCATGGGCATGAACACACACACACACACACACACACACACACACACACACACAAATGAGTATTTCAATGTGAAGTTCTTTATTCTTTTACCTTGCTGTACTTTATTTTCCTGTATTAGTTTACAAATTAACAAAATCAGCTAAGGACCTATTTCCATAAAATTCATCATGTTTCTCTAAAATTGACACGCTTTTTGGAAGCCTGCTTTTATTTGACCCAAAAGTAAATTATTCAGGAATCAATTCATCACTCTGAATCTATAGTATTACATGATTGTTAAGGTTCCTCCTAGCAATATGATTTTGTGAAATCCTGCATCAAGCAATATATTTCTTTCACTAAAAGGGAAGCCTTTGTCAAACAATTAATAATAGGTTTTTCTCCTCCTGGCATGCATCTGTAGTTATATTATCTTCATATATTTCATGATCTGTCTGTGATGCCAAAGACTGCCGTGAAAGTAAAAACACCCTTCTCAGCGCTTAGCATTTGTATATCATTCATAGGTATGATGGTGTTTAAATGTTACTGAAATTGCTTTGGAATTAATAATGTTCACCCTGATTATCTTGAGAAAGAAGAATTGGTTTCTCAGCACTTTAGGTAAGAACTTGAAGGAAAGAAACAAAAGGAAAAGTGAGGAACAACTCAACACATAGATTCAAATGAAACAAAACAACCCAAGAAAAGACTAATTAATTCAGTACTCAAGAACCTGCAGGAAATGAAAGATTTCAAAAAAATCAGCTATGAAAAGCTTATGAAAATCCTGATTACATGGGAGTGCACTGTTATGAGGACAGTGGCTAAAGCCCATACTAGACAGAAAGATCTGTACATAATGCCATGCACTTGTTATTCTAAATTCCAGGAAGAATAACATGAAGTGGAATGAGGCCAAGATAATACACAAGTAGGAAACCAGTTTCTATCTGAAAAAATAATCAGGATAATTTAGCCTTCACAGGACAAAGTGCTAAGAACACCCAGTTAGTGGGCACAGGACACTGAATTCAAACTGTAATATTAGGTGTATTGAAGATAAAAGCTATGATTAT
Organism: Dipodomys merriami; assembly: GCF_024711535.1. Classification (NCBI taxonomy): domain Eukaryota; kingdom Metazoa; phylum Chordata; class Mammalia; order Rodentia; family Heteromyidae; genus Dipodomys; species Dipodomys merriami. The sequence goes on from NW_027206378.1 coordinate 182,677, forward strand.
AAATAATTGGAATAATTGTAACACTTGAGTATTTGAGTGGAGAAATATCCATGAGAGAGATAGAATTAACCCACGTTCCAATTCTTTCTACTTTATTGATAATGTTCATTGGTACTTCAGACAAAACAGAGTTACCTTGCAAATGAGCATGGATGTGCATTTGGGTGATGGAAATACTCTCTTTTCACAGATGTAATTTTTTTTTTTTTTTGGTCGGCCGTGGGGTTTGAGCTCTGGGCCTGGGCGCTGTCCCTCAGCTCTTCAGCTCAAGGCGAGTGCTCTACAACTTGAGCTACAGCCCCACTTCCGGTTTTCTGGTGGTTTATTGGAGATAGGAGTCTCAGGGTCTCTCCTGCCTTGGCTGGCTTTGAACCGCGATCCTCAGATCTCAGCCTCCTGAGTAGCTAGGATTACAGGCGTGAGCCACCAGCGCCTGGCTCACAGATGTAAATTCAATAGATTGTTTTGGGTTTATTGTAGTTCTTGAACTGGGTGATGTCCGTGAGCTTTTTTCTCAAGGCTACCGCTCTATTACTTTGAGCCACAGTTCCAATTCTGATTTTCTGTTGGTTGTTTGGAGATAAGAGGCTCATGGAGGGCTGGGAAGGTGGCTCAGTGGTAGAGCGCTTGCCTTGCATGTTCAAGGCCCTGGGTTCGATTCCTCAGCACCACATAAGCAAAAAGAAAAAAGCCGGAAGTGGCGCTGTGGATCAAGTGGTAGAGCGCTAGCCTTGAGCTGAAAAGCTGAGGGACAGCGCCCAGGCCCAGAGTTCAGGCCCCACGACCGAACCCACAAAAAAAAAAAGAGGCTCATGGACTTTCCTGCCCAGGCTGGCATTAAACCATTTTCATCAGATCTCAGCCTCCTGAGTAAGCAGGATTCCAGGCATGAGCCATCAATGTTTTTAATAATTTAGTAAATTGTATAGTTACAGAAGATGTAAATAATCATTGTTACCTTTTTTATATATGTGTACATATATATGAATACATATGGATAGAAATATTTTAACATATTATTGTATCTACAGTAGATATATGAAATCATCCTTCATTATAAAATAAAATGGCAACAAAAGTTAATAGGAGCAAAACAAAGGGAATTGTTACACGTTTCTTTTTGTTCAATGAAATATGAATCAGTTTGGGCAAACCATCTCTACTTTAACAAAATGGATAATTGCTATTAATTCCGATCCATCTATTTGCCCATATTGTGCATCCTCACACATGAGTGTCAAAATCAAACCACACTTTTTGCCTTCGTATTTAACTCACCTGTTATAATTTAGGCGATAGATGAAGTAATCAAATAAAGATTAAAATAATAATAAGTGAGGTTGTGAGTTAGAGTTGAAAAAGATTTTAAATATGATAATAGCTAATTAAAATGCATATTTATTATTTTACTCTGTTGTTATGTCTCTCATTCCCACATTAGGAAAGTTCATAAAAGTTTCTTCCTTAATTATATGTACAATTATTAAAAATGTATTGAAAGAATATGGGCACAATGTGGTTTTAGCTTATTGAGACCTGTATGGGGTAATCTGTTTTTGAGCACTTGCAATACGTTGTAATGAAGATGAAGGGAGGGATGTGCTTATTCTTTTAAACTGCCTAGAGGATTGTTCCCAGAAAGATAGTGATGAATTCTTCTAAAAGGATACAGCAAAATCACTTTCACAACCATGTTCATTACTGCACTATTCACCATAACCAAGTTATGGAAACAGCCAGGATGTCCTTTGGCAGAGGGATGGTTGGAGAAAGTGTGTCATATATACAGAATTGGATTGCCCCTATCCATTAGAGGACTGTTACATTATTTGCAAAGAAATGGGTAGATCTAAAAATATGTAAAGTAAACGAAGTCAGAGCCAGACACAGAAAGGACCCATTTTCTATCTCATATTTGGAAGCTAGAACTTTATAGAAGTTTACACAACAATAGTAACTAAATTATGCTATTTGCACAGGAGCATTTAAATGGTGTATTTTCTTATAACATTTAACTTTTAATCCAACAAAATGAATACCGGGAAATTATCACTTGGAAGATGTGAGGGGAAGTCAAAGGGAAGGAAGAAAGAGAGTCATGGAGTAAGAGTGAAGACATTATATTTAATGCAAATAATATGAAACTAGAAAAAATTAAAATGTGGTGAGGTTTGGAAGGGCAGGGAAAAGCTATATAAACATCCATTATACTTAAAACAGTCATTTATTGAATGGAATTTCCCATGTACAACTAGTTAAGATAAGAAAAATATGATTAAAAACAATGGAGACATTTGATCTTAAACTGTGTTCTCTTAAACCATGAGTTAATATAATAGTTTCCTCCTCAGAAATTTTCTTTGCACTTATTTTCCTCATAGTGACAGAAAAGTGATCAATGCAATGAATATTAATACATCACATTGTACATATATAATCAACGTAAAAATGTTAGAATTCATCACATTGTAAAATAACAGGTACAATGTACCAAATGCTAATTGATTGTTTTTCCAAGTACTTTACCTATTATATCTAATTTAATCCTAACAATAATTGCATAAAGTGGAACTACTTACATTTTTAATTCTCAGATGATGATATTGAAGTCGTCATTGTTGTAATTACTACTACAAAATTGCACACCTTGTAAGTGTTAGCTTGAGGTTCATCTCCCACTGTATCAATAAACCACATTCTATTTTATGACTAAAATACCAGCACTTAGTATACAAATAATAGGAAAATTTCCCAGAATTATTGTGTACACTCATAATATTTCTCTTTAACGTTGTTAGAAAATAGGGAACTGTAATATGAAAACTCAAAGTTCATAATCAATGCATACCTCCCTGGTGAACGGAACTGCTAAAGTATAAGATTCTTGATTTCTAGCTCAAAATAATAGAAATCATATTTTATCCCTTCACTCAACACTGCACTGCCTGGATCCTATCTCTGTTTAACACAGTCTTACTGAAAGAATGACCTCCCCAATTCCTGATGGAAACAGACTGCATGTCTTATGGACCAATCACTTCCTCATTGTAGCTCAACTAAATTGTTTATCATTCAAAGTATTTTGATTGCTTTTTACACCCAATATTTTAAGAGAAAGGTACTACTTAAAATGCTGTTAAAGCAAGATTGATATAAAAATCACCTTTGACCCTAGATAAATATTTTACCTTTCCTATACCCAACAATGCACTCTGACCTATCATTAAAGTTAGGAAAGAGAGGTTAAAAATCATAGACACCAAGACCTAAGCATGAATTAAACACTTTCCAACTTCTGAATACAATTGGTTTAAAAAGCCGTGAAGGGCTGGGAAGGTGGCTTAGTGGTAGAGTGCTTGCCTTGCATGCATGAGGCCCTGGGTTCGATTCCTCAGCACCACACAAGCAAAAAGAAACAAGCCGAAAGTGACGCTGTGGCTCAAGTCGTCGAAAGCTAGCCTTGAGCTGAAGAGCTGAGGGACAGCACCCAGAGTTCAGGCCCCACTACCAGACCCCCTCCCCCCAAACAAAAGACATCAATACTACCACATTATTTCAAAATTTCTTATGATACTGAAGATTCAATTATAAACTATTAACACTTGAAAATAACTCATTTTTTGGGGAGTAGAACATAAAACACAAGATTAATCCTAATCATTTTAAAAGACCTTTATTTATAATAAAAATTCACTCTTATAACTACAAAGATTCTAAAAATAACAAGCACAGTGACACAAAAAATAATTTAACTGCATCATATACATTCAAAAGACTGTGCTAAAAGAAAACAAAATTATACTAATAAGTATGTTACCCAATTTACTTACATTCTTTTATTCTATTTCTTTTAGTTTCGAAAAACTGACTTTTCATAAAATGATGCAAAAAAAAAGCCTATATGCCCACTTACATTTTCAGATCTTAACAATATTTGTTTCAGAAATGTCTTTAGCTGTATAGTCAATGAACTAAAATAATACTAATATTTAAAGGGTTTTCAGAAATTGCAAGATTCGCTCTGGGATGTTAAATTGGAAAAGATATTCAAAAAGCTTTATTTGTTAAAGTTGTGATAGTTACTCCCACAAAAAAACTATTAATGAAGAAACCTTTGTATGTACAAAATAACTACAAATGAATCCACAATCTGGAGGTGACACATGCTTTTTGTTTGTTTGTTTTTTTGAAATATACATCTAACAAGCATAGCCACAATACTGATTTTCAGTAAATCTGATGGGATATTCAAACCTAAGAAATATGGGATATATTATCTTAGTGTGTATAGATATGATCTTACAAAGAAAGTTATTTTCAACAGAAATCCGGAAAGAGTATATCCAACTTGAGTTTCACAGGAATAACCAGAGAGTAATAACTGTTTGGTCAAGTTGGTCAAAATCAATCCATGAGTATATCTTAAAAGTATAACCAATTTAAGAGTTCAAATACATATTTTGTACTGACAGTCATAGTAATAACTTACTACCTAATTATATGTGTATCTTTTTACCTAATATATACTAAGAGCTGAAAATGATCTCTTATATCTACCTTAATTTTGTAAATGTTTTAACTAAAACAGAAAACAGTTTAATTCTATGGAAACCCATAACTTTTAAAATTAAATAATTTGTTAAGAGGACAGAATGTATGTGTTCTTCAAAATTCCTATGTTTAATAACTACTCATTTTCAAATTCTGAACATTCCGTACCTGAGAGATTCAAAAATATACCTGGTTGCATGTTATGTAATTCTGCAATAGATGCATTTTCCAATGGGGTGTTACAGAATGAGAAGTGAACAGAAAAAGAGCAACATTCTGGTATAGGATAAAACTAGGAAGCATGTTATAATTAATTCTTCAAGAGTAACAGTTGTTTCTCAGATTAATCTATTATTTCTATGGCCATCAATCACAAGATTTATGCCATAAAGTCATCCTAGCCCAACAGTTTCCAACTTGTAGGGTGCACCTCAAAATTCCCTTAGTTCACATCAAGAATAGCTAATCTCCATTGTGAAAATACACTGCACCTCTGCTAATGTGATGCCCTCTGTGTTCTGGAAAGAACACCACAATAAACTGGGTTGCATCATTTTTCCTCCACTGGTATTCTTGCAAATATTATTTATATTTATACTTTTTTAACTATCATACATAATCTGGATTCTAAGGTTGGAATATTACAGTTCAAAGCCCACTGAACTAGGCCGTGAGAGGAGACTCGAGCTGGGACAACTGCTTTACAGGTTTTGTTTTTGTTTTAGGGATTATAGAAAAAAAAAACAAAATCCTTGGCTCCAACCAGCCCAATTCTTGGAAAAAAAAGAATCCCTTTAGGTGCCCCTCCCCTCAACAACTTAACCCACCTTTGTTCTGTTAAGGACTGACACATTAAACAGATAGCCAGCAATCCAGCTCATGGTTGTGTGCTGGCAGCATCCCGAGTTTACTATAAACTCTGCCTTTTTCACATGCTTATGTTAAACTCCACTAAACTCCTTTGTGTATGTTTACCTTAAGCTCTGCTTTACCATTGACTTTTTGAGTCATTTAAACCAAAAGTGATAGGCTGGTTTAAGCAGCCATTATGTGACAAAGTGTAACCTTATTGGCCACCTGCGTGTGGTCTGGTATGACTGCAATCTTTTGGGTGCATGAAAATCTCATTGGTCGCCTAAGTGACCAGACTTCACCTTGTGATTTTTGCCTTTAAAAACCTAAGCATGTGGGCCGCTGGGGGTCGCAGTATCAGCTCCCCAGCCTGTGCTGCTGCCTTGGCCAGTCAGTGTAGGAACCTTCTCAATAAAGTTGCTTCTTTAATAACAATTTTGTTGAGGTGGGCTTTGTCACTAGGGACGACTAGGTAGGCTTGCCTGCCTGAGTAGGGGTCTTCCTACTACACCACCCAGGCAGGAAGGTTCCCTAGATTCTTTTCTCCAATAAACTTCTCAGCAAAAGCCGGACAAAAGTGAGCTGAGGTTGAAGTGGTAGGGTGGAGCCTTGAGAATAAACAGGCTCCGAGACAGTGTCCAGTCCCAGAGTTCAAGCCCTACGACAAACCAAAAAAAAAAAAAAAATAAAACAAACCCCAAATCCAGCATTTTCCTCATTGTATACAGAGGCAGGTAATTAAGGAAATGCTTCCTGTGTTACATACAGGTTGAAGAAAGAAGATGTCCCACAATTATTCTCTTTATACCATGTTATACCAAAGCCTCAAAAAATTGCCCTTTTTCTAAATTTATAAATTAATTTCATCTATTTGTTACCAACTCTGTCTACATTATTCACATTATCATTTTATACATGAACTGTTGGAATTATCTATTAACAGAGTTCTAATTATAACTCTCATGAAAGAATATTCTAGGCAAATAGAATGCAAGAAACATTTCTAAATTTGTCCATTAAACCCTCTACTTAAAAAGAATTTGGTAGTATCCTTTAGAATATGAAATTACAAACAAAACCAAAATATTTATTTTAAATCTGAACTCTAATTTAGCAAGATCTACAAAGTCCTACATTAGAATAACTTTGCTATTTCTCCAGCTTAAGCTTTTGTAATCCTTCATCCTTTCCTTGGAATCTACCAGAATGATGATTACTTATTTTTTCAAATTTTGGATGGGAATCATGAGCCATTTTGCATCTAAGAATGTTCTGTAATTAGAGCATTTAAAATACAACTGAGGATTATATATGAGTTGCATTTCAATAGGAAACTTGACTTCTCAAAACATAATGACAAAATTATCCCAAATTTCCAACTTTGTATTCCTTTCTTGTTTGGTTTGTTTCTTAATACAAAATTATACTATCTGGTCCAGAGAAGGTATCACTGTGTAATTACACTATCTAATTTGTCTTAGTCTGAGTGTTAGAATTCTAGCCTTGTATCACATTGCTCCTCCATAATTTCTTGGTGTATTTAATCTAGATACAGAATAGCAATTCTGAAAATCTCCAGTAATAGACAGCTCAGAGTGTTCATGTACTCTTTTCAAAGATGTTCTAACATTTGACACAGGATATGAACATTTTCAGATGCACCTGCAGAGTTCTCTGATTCATTCCTCCATGGATCTGATGCCTTTAATAAATGATTACTTGACCCCCTTACTATCTCTGGTCCCTATCTATGTAATATTCTTAAACTTTTTTGAAGAATGTTCACTTGAGGACTTTCTAACATTAAAAATTATCACTTGATTCTAGTCTTACTCAGGACATATTTTCTATTGTTTTCTAACTTTTCTACTTATTCTGAGATTTGCTTCATTTGTGTATTTGTGTGTGCAAATATAAGTGCCTCTATTATGTGTATGTCTGTATGCATGTATGCAAAAGCCTTAAGCTCTTATTCAGTAATCTTGCTCATGACTGGTATTCCAATACTTGAGCCATTCTTCCAATCCAGCTTTTGGCTGGTTAATTATAGATAGTTTCTCAAAGACTGTTCTAACCAGGCTGGATGAAAACCGAACTTCCCAGACCACTTTACATTCTTAAGTTTTATTTCTCCAGTAGTATCAACTTACAAACATTTTGTGAGTGTAAAGGCTAAGCTGTAGCATAGATTTTTAACTCAAGAATTCATATAAAGTTAGATGAACATGCACATTACATATGCTGACTGTACACTGTTAGAAATGTGATCTTAAGCTGGGTGGTGGTGAGATTTTCGGATAGGGGTTCAAACCAGCACAGGCAGGAAAGTCCCAGAGACTCTTTTTCCAATTAACTACAAGAAAACAGAAAGTGGCACTGTGGCTCAAGTGATAGAGCATTAGCCTTGAGCTGAATAGCAGAGGGACAGCTCCCAGGCCCAGAGTTCAAGTGCCAAGACCACCACCAACAAAAAATATATAAGTAAAGGAAAGAAAAAAAATGTGTTCTTATCCAACAGTTCATGGCTAGTATAATCCCTGCTCTCTCAGGATGGATTTTTTTTCCAATTAAGTTCATGCACTTATATCTGATTTGCATTGGAAACTTAATTATGCTTCCATTCTACTCTCTACAAAGTTGTGTAATTAGCAAGCGTGATGTAGAAGGGGAGTGGCCTCATACTTCGTGTTCCATGTAGGAGTAATGCTTTCTGTATATCACTCTCATAAATCTACATACTGGACTTGGCTTTATTGTTTCAATGTTGTCTTATTTGTAGAATCTTCTATAGTGTATGAACCCTTACACTTAAACATAAAACTTCTCTTTCTCCTATTATTGGTATTGTTTCCTTACTGTTAACTCATGTACACTTGGAAAATAATATGCAGCACATACACTCACAAAAAAAAAAAAGATTGGAAAAACTTCTTCCCATTTAAAATTAGCCTTAATTTATAGAGAACTTCCAAAATTTGAACTCAATACACTCATGGATAATGTATTTATAAGCAATATAATTTCATATTTTCTCTTTACTAAGTTGTCTCTAAAACACCTGTTACCTCAGGTCAGGCTGTCCTTGTGTTATTTCGGTGAAGCAAGAAAATATTCATTATACGTCAGGCAGCACCATAGATTGTTCCTGAAAGTAAGTCTTACTGGATGTGGAAACTGATCCAAGGAGAGGAATGGAATATAGAGGATTGAAAAAGTTCAAGTTAACTTGTGCATTCCTTTTTACTGTACAAGAAAGATTCCCAAGGCTTGAAGGGAACTCTGTCCCTGACTTTTTCGTGTGTGTTTTTACTCATATATAACTTTTCTGTAAACTTCTAGTTGAGAGTATTACAAAGAGAAATAATGTGCCATTTGAAGGCTAGCATTGAACAAAAGGAAATAACGTGGATTTAAACATGTTCTACTGCAGGGACTGGGAAGGTGGCTCAGTGGAAGAGCGCTTGCCTTGCATGCATGAGGCCCAGGTTTGATTCCTCAGCACCACATAAGCAAAAAGTAAGCCAGAAGTGGTGCTGTGGCTCAAGTTGTAGAGTTGAAGAGCTGAGGGATAGCACCCAGGCCTAGAGTTCAGGACCACGACTGTTCCCCACCCATAAAAAAACATTCTACTGCAAAAAAACAAAGACATGGAAGTTTTAAAGTGCCTTATGGATGGATATTTCACCCCTGAGTTGATTCTCTTGTTGCAGGAGTCAGTTATCAATTCCTTTAGTTTGGTCCTAAATTCTCCAGAGCAATAAGGATTCCAAAAAAGCATCCAGTGAGTATGATCAGCAAAAGGAGCCACTTCTCAGACCAGTACTCCTTTAAAGGGGGTCCAATGAAATATCTAGGGGTTTTTTTTTGCTTGTTTTTTTAGTTTGTGTTGGTTATGGGGCTTGAACTCATAGGCTGGATCCTGTCCCTGAACATTTTTATTTCCTGCTCACCTGCTCCCAAAGCTAGTACTCTACTGCTTGAACCAAAACTCCATTTGTGGCTTTTTTTGCTGTGTAATTACAGATAAGAGTTTGACAGACTCTCCTGCCAGGGTTGGCTTCGAACTAAGATAGTAAGAAAGCCAAGTGACATCAATTGTATAGATGTCTCTTTTCAAACAAGAAATATTAGATGAAGTTTATTGTAAAGGTAAAATTTGAGATTTTTTATTTTTATTTTATTGTGAGAATACCGAATGGGAGGAGTTACAATTACGCGGGTAAGATAACGAGTACATTTCTTATTAAGCATTGTTGCTTCTTCTTCCCTTCCCATACTCCCCCTCTCCAACACCCCATCCTCCTCCCACACCAAAGTTGTAAAGTTCGTTTTTCGACATAAGGACTTGTACATCTCATTGTTGCAATGGGTCCAACTGTAACCCTACTTAAACGATTTGTTTTTAGAGAATATGTCCAGCAAAGAATCCATAACATAACTCTGCAAAAGTAGGTGCACAGAATCATTTTGGAATTAATTTTGTTTTCTTGGGAAGATTATTTATCTTGTCGTTCCTTTTGGGGAAACTTAAAGTCACATTTCACTTTTTTGTTGGTTGTGGGGCTTGAACTCTGATCCTGGGCACTGTTCCTCAGGTCTTCAGTTCAAGTTAAGCACACTACCATTTTAGCTACAGCACCACTTCCGGGTTTCTGGTGGTTAATTGAAGATTGGGTCTCATGGACTTTCCTGACAAGGCTGGCTTTGAACCACAATCCTCTGGTCTCAACCTCCTGAGTAACTATGATTACAGGTGTAAACCACCAGCACCCATTTCATATTTGCATTTATGTGCACTGAATGACACTGTGTAGACAAAGAATGGAAATTTTAACCAAATGATGACATTGCAGCTTTTCAGAAAAATTGATGTAGCAGTAAATATGTCCTCCTTTTCCATTTTGTTACATTAATGAGTCATGAGCTATGGGATCCTTACATTAGCATCCTGTGACATCTGTATAGGTGTATTTATTATGAGTAAATGTTAATAGAGAAATATAGAAAGACTGAGATTTTTAGAAAACAAAAGAGATAAGGTGTGAAAGAACAGTGTAGAAGGAGATACATTTATCACACAGCAATTAAGAACTAGCATAAGAGATTTAAAATGCTAAAGGCAATGAGAAAAAGCCTAGTTGACAACTAGTTCTTCAATAACCAAAAATGGTTCCCTAGACCAGTTTCTGGTATACATTAGTTACTATCGCTTATTCCTTCCATCTGGAGTTATTTCTTATTTTCTTTCACAACTATTAATTAGCCTCTGCCTTTTTGGTGCCAAAACTGACCAAAAAGATTTCAAAATCACACTTAGACTACTTTTCACTTTGTGATTAGCAGTGATGACACAAAATCCTGGAATCCTTGAATTTCCAGAATTAATCTTCAGCTGACATCTAAGCACATTCCTGCCATTAATTGCTGTGACTTAATGAACAAAACTTTTTTCAACACAGTATCCTAACATAAGTATAGTACATGAATTAGGGACTATTTTCAGGTGTCAGTAGGGAAGGAGCAATTTTATATTTCAAGCATGCAATCTTTATTTTCCATTTAATAATTTTTGTTTTTGCCAGTCCAGGGGCTTAAACTCAAGGGTAAGTAATTATTCCTGAGCTATATTTTTTCTCAAGGCTAGCACTCTACCACTTGAGGCACAACATCTCTTCCAGTGTTTTTCTCTTAATGTGTTACTGAGGAATTGAACCCAGGGTTTCATGCATGATAGGCAATCACTGTGCCATGAAGCCACATTCCCAGAGCTCTAAATGACTTTCTTAAGAAGGCATTACATTTTCATTCCATAACTATTTATCATAAGTTTAGCCAGGTGCTGGAAAATGATGTAGAAAGCAATATAATACAATAAGTCCAGTAGGGTGGATGGACAATGAATTTCACGGTCTAGCCAGGGCACAGTGGGGCTTACCTCAGGGAGCTCTTTCAAAAGTCTGAGCGAAATAGCTCTTGACCCACAGCCCACCTCCAGAATGAGAGGGTCACCTTGGATTCCAGCCACATAGTGATGCTAGGCCCCCTTCTCCAGCACCCATTCAACCAGTTCTTGTGAAAGAGAGAGAGAGAAAAGGCAGAATTACAATTAAGTCGGGTGCCGGTGGCTCAGAACTCTAATCCTAACTACAGAGGAGGCTGAGATATGAGGATCATGGCTCATAGCCAGCCCCGGCAGGAACGTCTATGAGACTCTTATTTCCAAAGAACCACCAGAAAACCAGAAGTGGTGCTGTGGGCTCAAGTGGTAGAGGACAAGCCTTTTTCTGAGGAGCTCAGGAACAGCACCCATGCCTAGGCTTCAAGCCACACAACTGACAAGAATTGGACTACCTACCAGAAGTGGATTGAATAGCACCCATTGTCCTAGGGAGCATGGTAGTGAAGTGGAAGTCATAAGTAGTTCCCCTGGCTTCTCTGTGCCTCGGCTTCTCCAGCTGCAAAACTCAACAGAGTGAAGCATCCCCTTCCTCTTGGGGATAGGGTAAGGATGAAAGAGAGAAATGTTTTGTTTCATAATCCCCACCTGTTGCTCAATTAATAACTGGCCCCACCTGAATCCTTTCCCGGTATCTTCCTATCATTTGCTCACAGAATTGCTGAGAACATTCTCTGAAGGCCACTCCCTCTGTGCTAAGCAATGCTCCAGGGATCCCTCTGTATAAATCCCTTATTTCCTCAAAACTATCCTATGAGGAGAATGAGGTCTGATGGTTGTGGCCCTACCCAGAGCTTCACCTCTGGTCAAGAATCGGCTGCTGTGGAATAAAAGTTTGGGATAATCCATCTAAATCGATAACTGAGCATGGCGCTACATATCTACCATCCCAACTACAGAGGACCAGGTCTGGTGGATCATACCTGTCCCAGATAGGAGGACCTCGATCCAGTCATATATTGAGTCTCTATTTCAGAAATGCCCAAGACAGAAAGGTGGCTCCTCAGAGCCAGGGAGAAGAAACAAGCAGGTGGGCATGGTGCCCCCAGAGGGGTGTGTGACCCCGGGTAGTGGTGACTTGGGGGCAGCCACTCACCTGTGCTGCTGGGAGAAGCTGCTGGAGGTTGCTCCAGGTGAGTCAAGCAGCAATGGCATCAACATTGCAAACACATGGGCCAAGAGCAGAGAACCAGGGCCAGAGACCGGGTCAGGGCTTTAGGCGGGCTGGCAGTGCACCATTGGCTGAGGTTTGAAATCCCACACCTTGAGAAGGAAGGGAGGACCCGGGGTGTGGGCAGGCATCTCAATTTCCTACTATACTCCAAAGTCGCTTGTGTCTCTTCCTCACCACTCAGCCACCTCTCCCTTCCTCAACTGCTGGTAGTGTTGTAAACGAACAGAGGGAATCCCGGGTGCTACTGGGCAGCATGGAATGTGGATGTGGCCACCATTCTTGTATCCCATTGGTCAGAAAAAACCATGAAAGAATGGGGTGTGGCCAGAATCTTGTGATGAAAGCAGCATGGGAGGAGTCGTGAAGACAGCAGCTCCCCCAGCTCTTTTCCCAGGAACCAATGACCAATTCATTTGGAGACAAGAGGGTGATCTGCTTTAGCAGGATGGCTGCACAGATTGTTGTGTCTTTCTGTTTGTTGCCAGACCTGGAACTTGAACTCAGGATCTGGGCACAGTCTGTGAGCTGCTTTTGCTCAAGGCTTGCCCTCCACACTGGACCCAGGGCTTCTGGCTTTGTTGACATTGAATTTGGACAGGCGACTCAAGGACATTCCTGCCTAGGATGAGTTTGACCATGATCCTCCCATCACAGCCTTGTAAGTATCAAGGAGGACTGCTGAGAGCCACTGCTGCCTGCCTAATCATTGGTCTTGCTAATATTCTTAGACAGACTGGTGAGTACCATATCCCCAGGTTGAAGTGACAAGAGCTGGAGCCCACAGTTGGAATCCTGGTCCTGCCACCTCCAAATGGCAGGAGATCCTAAGGAACTCATTCCTATCCATATGAATACCAATGGAATGTGATGTATGTCATGATTGAATGGGCAGTTCTTGAATGATTCTAGGATAAAATTATACACAATTATATTATAGGACACTGATTGATTTTAATTAATTCTTTATTAAGCATTTAAAAATCACATTCATAAAATGGAGGCATAATGAAATATCTAAGAATTGGGCCTCACATGCTGCAAAGGTGCTATTTTTCTGCCAGGACTGGGATTGGAACTCATGGTCTTGGTAACTCTGTTGCACTGTGTGGGAATGGGAAGCTGTCCTCCTTGAAGTCAAGAAATTCAGGTCTGCTCCTTGGGCCTGAAATAGATCCCCACCACTAGAAAACATTATACTCATGTACAATTTACATATATTATATATATATATATATATATATATATATATATATATATGTTGACTCCATATTGCATTGAGTGTAGTTATTTTATTTTTTTTGTTTTATTCATGTATTGACCTGTTATTTTATTGACTATTATGGAACATAAAACATTGATTACATTGATTGCACAGGATGTATATCTGCATATGTATTCCACTTCATACCTGACACCCAGGACCTTCACAGAAAAGGAAAACATGTGTCACCGTCATCTTCTTACTCCACGATTCATTTTTGGGAGTGCTGGCATGTGAACTCAAGGCATACAAGCCTACAAGTCCCAATTCATGAATGGGTGAGTGTTAGCATGCCATCCTGGGGCAAATTGAACTGACAGGCTGTTCCCAGGACCTCAGATCAAGCCCCAGGGGTGACCAAAATAAGAAAAGATTGACATGCAGATGGAAGTACGCTAATAAATATATATCTTTATAGAGTGTCAGAGATGCCTATACATTATTCACTTATATACACTACATTCTTACCAATTCCTGGGTATCAATACTCCGTTCATGTAATTAATGTAGTTAATGTAATGTATTTAATTAATTGTATTCATCCTTAAATTATTAATGAAATCAGTGTTCTGATATTATTGTGTTCCTTTAAGTAATAATATTCTTTCAATGCTTCATAAATATTAAATAAAATCAATCAGCCTCCTGAAATGAAGCTGTCTAATTTTATAGGAGCATCATTTATGATCAATTCATTCAACCGTGACATTAACAACATTCCATTGTTAATCCTATGGATGGGAACCATTTTCTTAGTATCTCCTGCCATTGGTTGGTGTCAGGACGGGGATTCAAAATCAGGGCCTATGTTGCCTGGTAGCAATGAAAGGTGAATTACCCTTTGCAACACTGTCATTCAGACGCATGAGGATCACCATGAAAAGGAAGAAAACAGGAAAAGGCCATATTTTTTCTGTGCATTGCTTTCCCTGCAAGGCCTGGGGGTCTAGGATCCCAAGAGGAGCTGTAGATCTAGTGGCTGCACCCCAGGGTAGGGTGATCAAAGCTGAGGCAGAATTGCCATGACCTGAATTCAAGGGCCGTATTGAGAAAAATAAAATATAAACATTTAGCTCCCTGGCTTGGAATTCACGCTGTTTATTCTTCCAGGCTTTGGATTTTAACTCAGGATCTGGGTAAATCTAGAGCAATGTGGATGAAGGGGAAGATCACCATACTTGAAGATAAGAAACTCATGCCTGTTCACTAGTCCTGAATTCAAGCTCCAGCCCTGGAAACATACTATTTAGATAAATTGTAAAGATAGGATTTATACTTACCTATAGATGTTCAATCCATACATGTTTGGTGTGGTTGTTCTTGTATTTTTTTGTTTTATTCATTTATTTATCATTGATTGTACTCTGATAAAACCCCTTTCATTAATTACATTGACGACATTTTGTCACAGAGCATCTAGATTTATAGAAATGTTCTCCATCATACTAGGATTCTCAGGGTCACCCAGGATATTCAGAGAAAAGGAAAACAAGTTTTACACTTGGCTTCTTACTCCACGATCCACTTGTTGGTAGTGCTGGGATCTTCACTCAGGGCTGAGTAGGACCAATTGACCAATAAGTCAAGGTGATCACACTATCCTGTGAGCAACTAATGAGCTAAGCCTTTCCCAGGATCTGACATTGATCGCTAGGGCAGTCCACTATAGTAATAAGTTCATAATTTAAACATACGATCTATATTGACATACATGTGTGTACAGCATCTTGTGTTTGGTGCACTTCTCCTTATTTTGTATATACTTCATGGAGGTATTGTGTATTTTACTAAGTATGGTGACAGGATGACATTGATGACAACCTGTTCCCATGGTTATAGGATTGCTTATGAATTCCCCTTCCAAGTTGATACTCAGGACTTTCACAGGAGAGGAAAACGTGTGCAACAACTGGCTTTTGACATCAGGATGAATCTTTTGTTAGTGCTGGGATTTGAACTCAGGTTTGGATAGCTCTGTTGCACTGAGGGAGAAGGAGAAGCTCACCATCCTTGAAGACTAGAATGTCAGGCCTGGTTTAGAGCCTGATTTGAAACCCCACACTCGACAAAATAGCAAGCCCAACTTTTTAAAACATAGGATCTCTCTTTACCTACAGGTGTGGTATGCATCTTGCATTCAGTGTAGTTATTCTTTTTATTATTTGTCTTATTCATGGATGTATTGTGTATTTTATTGAGTATGGTGACAGATATAACTGTGCTGACATGGATGACAACCTATTCCCATGGCTATAGAGTTGCTTATATAGCATTTTCCATCCTCAATGAGACCCAGGACATTCATGGAACAGGACAACATATCCAACCCTAGGGTTTTCACATAAGAATGAATCTTTTGGCAGTGTTGGAATTTGAACCCAAGGCCTAGCAGGCCCAATTGGTGAATGGGTCATGGTGAGCAGACCAGCCTGTGAGCCGCTAAGGAGGTTGGCCATTCCGGGACCTGAGATGGAGTCCTGGTGGGGGCCAATATTGTCATAAATTCATAATTAAACAAAGGATCTATATTTCCAAACATGGGTGGGCAACATCTTGTGTTTGGTGTAGTAATTCTCTATTTTGTGTCTTATTCATTGATGTATTGTGTATTTTCTTGAGTTTAGGTTGACAGATATAACTGTGGTGAACTGGATGACAACCTATTCCCATGAATATAGAGTTGCCTATACCTTCTCTATCCTAGCTGAGACCCAAAATTTGCACAGCACATGAAAACACATCAGGGTGAATTTTTGGCAGTGCTGGGATTCGAACTCAAGGCCTAGGAGGCCCAACTGCCAATGGGTCCACGTGATCACACCAGACTGTGAGCCAAGAAGCAGCTGGGCTGTTCCCAGGAACTGATATCGAGCCCCAGGGAGGCCAAAATAGTCCTCAATGCATCATTGGAATATGGGATGTAAATTCACATCAGTGTGTGTACTGCATCGTATATTAAGTGTAGTAGTTAATGTCTTTATTTTGTATGCTACTCATGGATATATTGTGTATTTCTTGAGTATATGATGACAGGTATAACTCGGCTGACATATATAACAACTTATTCCCATGACCACAGGTGGCCCATGCATTCTCCATCCTAGCTGAGACCTAGGATTTGCCCAGGAAAGGAAAACAGGGGCAACGATTTGCTTCTGACATCAAGATGAATCTTTTGGCGGGTCTGGGTTCTGAACTCGGGGCCCAGCAGGCCTAATAGGTGAATGGGTCCACATGAGCACACCAGCCTGTGAGCCATGAAGAAGCTAGGCATTCCCAGTACAAAGAAATAATCTTATAAATATGTTAAAAACAATTGCAAGAAAGAAAAAAAGCATTTAAATACTTATCTTGGGGTTCGTTTTACCTATTATATTGATCTGGTTTAATTAATTCTCTGCCTTCACTACCAGATTATTTGAAGAATATATAAGATAGGCCGGGCGCTGGTGGCTCACGCCTGTAATCCTAGCTACTCAGGAGGCTGAGATCTGAGGATCGCGGTTCAAAGCCAGCCCGGGCAGGAGAGACCGTGAGACTCCTATCTCCAATAAACCACCAGAAAACCGGAAGTGGCGCTGTAGCTCAAGTGGTAGAGCGCTCGCCTTGAGCTGAAGAGCTGAGGGACAGCGCCCAGGCCCAGAGTTCAAGCCCCACGGCCGACAAAAAAAAAAAAAAAAAAAGAATATATAAGATAATTGCACTGAGAAGTGATTTAGAGAATTAATTCATATGGTTTACCTTTAATTTTTGAGGTAAGTACTTGGATTCAAATTCAGAGCTTTGCATTTGCCAGGCAGGCATCTGACCACTTGAACCATGCCACATCCAGCAATTTTTGCTTTGATTGTTTTTGAGAAAGAATCTTGTATTTTTTTTATTCCTAGGCTACATGGATAGTGAACATCCTAGTTTTATGTTCAAAATAGGTAGGATGACAGTCACACACTGGCACACCCAGCTTTTATTGATTGAGATGGAGGTCTCTTGTATGTTTTCCAGCTTGATCTTGAACTGCAACTATCGACACTTCCATTTCAGAGTAGCTAGGATTATAGTTATAAACCAACTCATTTGACTTATTTTAGATGCTTACAAAATTTCTGAAATTATGAGAAAATCCTCTAGAGTTACTAGCCATATCCAGATTCTAGGTGATACACTAATGATTATTTTGTCAAAAGTTTTTTGACATTATTTTGACAAACTTTTTAAAAATTTTTTGGCAAAATACCATACAGAGGGGATACAATTACATCAGCAAGGTAATGAGTACATTTCTTATCAAGCATTGTTGCCTCCTCCGGTTTCGCCTTCTCATCCCTTCCCATCTCCCCTCTCCACCCGAGCAACACTCTGCCCCTGGCAAAAGTTAAGTTCCTTATTGGACATAATGATTTGTATAGCTCATTGTTGCAATGGGTCCAATGTATGCCTATTTAAAGGTTGGTTTTTGCCCATTCCCTCCACAAATTATACGAACATCAAATAAAATGGAAGCAGGGGTTATACCATGGCGGAGGGACATATAAAGCAACAAAGAAATAATCTTATAAATATGTTAGAAACAATTAAAGAAAGAAAAAAAACATTTCAATACTTTTCTTGGGGTTCATTTCACCTAACATGAACTTAACTTCCCTTTTCTGCTTGTCTCAAAAATATACTAGTTATTGCAAATAAAGGAAACCATGGGACCTATATTTTTGGACCTGGCTTAATTCACTTAATTTTTTCCAAGTCTTTCAACTTCCTAACAAATGGGGCAATGTCATTCTTTCTGACAGAAGCATAGAATTCCATTGTGTGTTTCTACCACATTTTTTAGATCCATTCATCTAGCTTCCTCATCGAAGATTAGATGGTTATATATCTGTAGGTTCAATTCTATTCCATTGGTCCTGAGGTCTTTTCTTGTGCCATTACCAAGTTGTTTTGATTACTAGCAGAGTTTGAAATGTTGTATTGATATTCCTCCACTTTCCTTTCTGTTAATGATCTTTTATGCTATTCAGGGTCTTATATTGTTCCCTATGGATTTTTGGATTGTCTCTTCTACTCCTTGAAGAATGAATTTGGGATAGTGTTAGGTATTGCATTGAATTTGTAGATACCCTTGGGAAGTATTGCCCTTTTCATGTTGTTGATCCTTCGAATCCAGGAGCATGGGAGTTTTTGCCATTTTCTAAGTTCTGTTTTGATTTCCTTTTTCAGATTATTAAAGTTTTCATCATAGAGGTCCTTCACTTCTTTGGTTAAGTTAATTCCTAGATATTTTATTTGTTTTTTTGGAGCTATTATGAATGGAGTTGCTTTCCTGATTTCAGCCACACTTTTCTTATTGTTGGCATACAGAAAAGCCATTGATTTTGAGGGTTAAATTTATACCCTGCTACTTTGCCCAAGTTTGAATGAGCTTAAATAATTTGGGAGTGGAGTCAGTGGGATTCTTTAAATACAATATCATGCCATCTGCAAAGAGGGAGAGTTTTTCATCATCTGTTCCTATTTGGATCCATTTTATGTTTGCATCTTGTCTTATTGCTGTATCTGGCATTCTAATACTAGATTGAAGAGGAGTGGTGAGAATGGACGTCCTTGTCTCATTCCCTATTCAAGAGGAAATGGCTTTAGTTTTTCACCATTAAGTACAGTGCTGGTTGTAGGTTTGTCATATACAGCCTCTATTCTATTGAGGAATGTTCCCTGGATTCCTAATTTTTCCAGAGTTTTCATTATCAATGGGTGTTGAAAAAAAAATGGGTGTTGAATGTTGTCAAATGCCTTTTCTGCATCTCTTGAGATAACCATGTGTGTTCTTATCCTTGCTCTTGTTGATGTGATGAATTATATTAATTGATTTGCATATATTGATCCAGCATTGCATCCCTGAAATGAATCCTGTTCGATCGTGGTTTATGATTTTTTGGATGAATTGTTGAAGTCAATTGGCCAAAATTTTGTTCAGAATTTTGAATCAATGTTCATCAAAAAATGGGTCTATAGTTCTCTTTCTTTGATGAGTCCCTGCCTGGTTTTGGAATGAAGGTTATGATGTCTTCCTAGAATGAGTTCGGTAGTGCACTTTCTCTTTCAATTTCATTGAAGGGCTATTGGTGTGAGCTCTGCTTGGAAGGCCTTGTAGAATTCTGCTGTAAATCTTTCTGATACTGGGCTTTTCTTAGATGGGACTTCTCTTATTGCTGTTTCTATCTCAATGTTTGATATGGTCCTGTTAAAATGTTTTAACTCATCTTTTTTAGTTTCGGCATGTCGATATTTCCTATGAAAAGGTCAATTTCTGCCAAGTTCTCAAACTTATTAGCATAGTTTTGATAAGTATTCCCTTTTACTTTTCTTAATCTTGGTTATTGCTCTGGTGATGTTTCCATTCTCATATCTGAGTTTATTTATTTGGGTGAGTTTTCTTCTTTTTCTGATAAGATTTGCTAAGGGTCTGTCAATTTTGTTAATTTTTTCTAAGAACTCTTTGTTTTGTTGATGCTCTCTATGGTTTTCTTGTATCCTAATTCATTTAATTCTGATTTAATTTTAATTATTTATTCCATCCCCTGGACTACGGTTTATCTTGCTGCTCTTTTTCAAGGAGGTTCAGATGTCTCATTAAGTTGTTGGTTTTAGATCTCTCCAATTAGTTGATGTAGGTACTCAAAGCTATAAACTCTGTCTACTGCCTTTGCTCTGTCCCAGAAGAGCAGTTAATTTGTGTGCTCATTTTTGTTGAATATGGTGAACATTTGAATTTCCTTTCTAATCTCTTCCCTGACTCACTGGTGATTCAACCGTGTATTGTTCAGCCTCCATATGTTACAGGACTTTCTTTGGTGGTTTTTGGTGTTGAGGTCTAATTTTATTCCCTTGTGATGTGAGCAAATGTAAGGTATAACTTCAATGGTTCTGAATTTGGTCAAGATTGCTCTGTGACCTAAAATGTGGTCTATTTTGGAAAATGTTCTATGTTCAGCAGAGAAAAATGTGTATTCTGATGCTGCTGGGTGAAATATTCAATAGGTGTCTGTTAAATCTAGTTGATATATGCTATTGTTTAGATCAGTGGTTTTAGACTTGAGTTGAAGAGCTGAGGAAAAATGCCCAGGCCCCACAACCGACCAAAAAATCCCTCTGCCACATCTGACTTGCTTGCTTTGACTTCCCTCATGATGGCATACTAAGATGCCAGCAAAGATAAAGCTCCAGAAACCTTTTGGATAGAAAAAGAAACCACTGCATGGGAAGTGAGGGGTGTTTTAGAACAGATTGGGAGCTGAACAGAGGCAGGAGGGCTCATGGCTGCAGACTCAGCTGTCTTTTGAATCATTGCCCAGTTACCAGCTATAAGTTTTTGCTCCAAAATCAATGTGGCAAATCTGCAATTCTTATTGACTCATCCACATACACAGACATAGTTAGGCATCCAGAATGACTTGAAATGTAGATTTCCTAAATCAGAGAAATCTGTAACAGAGTAAATGGGCAGAAAGAACTTCACTTAATCAGGTTCAATTCATTTTACTTGCTTATAATTTAACTGAGAGAACACTATCAAACTAACCAAGCTTTCACAAAATCAAAATATCCAAGCAACTACATTTTACAGGAAGTAAATATTCACAGCACAAATCAGAGTTTCTGAAGAGCTGGTGTTCTCAGAAAATAAGGAATTAGGGTTCAGGACACATGTCAGACACATTTAACAACATCCTCAAAATGGGAATCATTACCACAGGTGTCAAAAGTTGCTTATTCTCAGCATGTAAGCACTTTATCATTGTTTTCTGGCCCTTAGTAAAAAAAAAATGGAAGAATTTGATTTCCCTTCTCAATTTCAATCTGCAAATTCACATTTTCTTCTAAGGAAGTCATTTATCTCACACACCTGACAATACAGAATATGTATTCAAACAAGTGTCTTCTGGGCATCTGGGAGCAAAATAGGAAGAATGAAACAGGCTACAAATCATGTGTGTACTTCTGCTTTTTCTTTTTAATTGTGAAAATACCGTACAGAGAGGTTACAATTACCTTAGCAAGTTAATTAGTACATTTCCTTTCTTTTCTTTTTTTTTTTTTGGTGGGGGGGTCCAGTCCTGGGGCCTGAACTCCGGGCCTGGGCACTGTACCTCAGCTCTTCAGCTCAAGGCTAGCGCTCTACCACTTGAGCCACAGCACCACTTCTGGCTTTTTTCTTTTTGCTTATGTGGTGCTGAGGAATCAAACCCAGGGCCTTAGGCATGCAAGGCAGGCGCTCTACCACTGAGCCACCTTCCCAGCCCAATTAGTACATTTCTTATCAAGCATTGTTGCCATGGAAAGACTTGATGGCACGGCTAAGCTAATTTGGGAGTGCTTGTCCTTTCCAGCACCCAGGTGGGAAGATGGTTAGTTGGGAGGGAAGAAATGTCTTAGAGTTTCAGAAAAAGGCAAAATAATTGTGCATGGTTTTTCTGCTCAGAAAAAACCTTTAAATAAGACACATTTTTCTCTTCACAAAAGAACTACACAGTAGTCC